>NC_090761.1:2951052-3028552 GCF_036898095.1 Palaemon carinicauda
TTAGAGCTGTATTCATTCAAAAATATCCCTTAATATGAATTAATACCACTACTTTTTTAATGTAGTGTATATAAAGAAAAAAATCCACCAACAGTCTGATAGATTATTATTCTTCTCAAGCTTTTAATAACTCAACTACCAATCAGAGTCCAGAAACTTCAGAAGTTAGAGTTTATGACGTCACTCGGTGAGAGGCTTCGTCCTGAGTTCCAGGTTCACTACAGTAAAGTGTACCTGCATTTTATAAGTGACTACTTCTACTTACATTTTATGGAATATTTGGAACATTAAGGTGCAACCTCTTTATCAGTAATTGTTTGTGTAAGTATGTCTGGTTTTTTATGTTATAATGGAAGTTAATGTCTTTTTATAGTTGATATATGACATATCTGTTTTGACGTTGTTAATAGTTAATATATGACATCTATTTTGACGTTGTTACTGTTTTTAGAATGATTCATTGTTAATTTGTTCTCCTCATTTATTTATTTCCTTATTTCCTTCCCTCACTGGGCTGTTTTTCCCTATTGGAGCCCTTGAGCTTATAGCATCTTGCTTTTCCTTCTTGGGTTGTAGCTTGGCTTGTAATAATGATAATAATAATACCCACTTGAGAATTACGAAATGCATGATACTGTGTCTTTAGAGTTTGCTTATAGGTTTGTCTTGTATGATTTATTCAAATAGGCATATGATAAAATTGATGTTCAAATCCTAATGTTACTTTTGGTATTATTGTACCGAATTATAGGGTAATGTAACCTAGGGAAAAAACTACTTTTTTATAAGGAAAAAGTCCGTCCTTTTCGTGAATCACAGCTTGTAGGAAAAGCTATAACCTTGTTATTACTGTAGTTACGGTCGGGGAAACCTAATCCGTATATTAAATAATTTTGTAGACGAAAACAATCTTTTTTAGTGACAGAACAAATGTATATTCTTCTCAAAGTATTGCAATATAAATTAATGTAACCTGACCTCAGTAGGTAACCCATAGTAAACTACAGTACTGGAATGCATCCTGACCTAACCTAGGGCACCTGAACCTCTGTGCCTAACCCCTTCAAATAGCCAGATCTAGAATTTTGTACCAGCTGTAAGATAAAATGTAGGAAAGTAATTTTATCTTGTATTCCTTAACTTAACTTACCTTTGGTGATGTCGTTTTGTCAGTTTTATTATATTTACGGACTGAAAAAGCTTTTCTACTATTAAACAGGTGTTTCCTATAAAGAAATTTATTTTATATATATATATATATATATATATATATATATATATATATATATATATATATATATATATATACTTTCACGTGAAATAAAATCTTGATTATCTGGGTAATAAAACAAAATGGGTGTAGCTTGTGCAGCTTTGATGTTTTTCTTTTTCTGCGAGCCAAGATAACGCACGGCGAAGCAAAAACTATTAGATTTCTAAAGAATATCCCTGTTCTCAGACGGTCTAACAGGTTTTCGGTTTATTTGCTGTTGAAATGAAGGTCGAATTTAGTGAAAGCACATTTACTACAGTAAAAACTATTTTTGTCGCCAACAAATAACGACGTTTCGAACATCTGTGTTCATAATCATAATTTTACCGTTTTAACTATCAGGACTTGGCCATATATTTCCATCACATCCCCTGCAGCTATTGTTTAAAAAATACTATCGTTTCATTTACCAAGATATTTACTTCCTTAGCCTAGCTCAGGTTACCCCTTTATTAACTTGGCGGTAAATACATATGCCTTCAAAATTCGTATCGTTGGTGAAATGTAGTTTTTCTAATGTATTGTCATTTTTCATCTGTTCAGATATCTCTCTATACTAGAAATGAATTGTATTAGAGTTTAGGCTATTTTCCTTCATTCAAAATCCTAACAATTTGTAGTAGAAAAGTCTCAAAATGGCCAAATCTCATTAGGATAAGTCTGAAAAACAATATTTCATCAGGGAACAATCAAAATGTCATATGAACAGGTCAATGCTTTTCCCATTCAGTTTTTAATTGATTGCGGGTTTAGTGTTGTGATATCATCAGCCGTAGCTAGTCCACGGCAGGACAAAGGCCTCCGATATTTCCTTCCACACTTGACTGTTTGTGGTTTTTATATGAATGTCTATACCTGCAATTATTCTTAGCTTTTCAATCCATTGTGATAGAGTTGTAAGGAAATTAAGCTCGCATCAAAGATTCAAGGTAGCCTACAGTGCTTTATTTTGTTATATCCTCGAAATTCTTCCTATCATATGATTGTCTCGTTTATACAGTGCTTGTCCATGAAAAATTTTCATACAGAGGAAAATATTTGCTCACAGACCAGTGCAATACCTATACTCTTAATCCAATTTGAATTTGCATGATCGTATCCCAGTTTGCTTGTATTCACAAGTACTTTAATACTGGATTAAGGTAGGCTGCTACTGTATTTAGATTAATTATAGTACTGTACTGTACAGTTTTTTTTTAAAAAGTTACATCATCTACAATACCAAAAACTTTGCTTTTAGTACATAACAACATCGTACATACAGTACTGGATACTGTATGATATAATACTGGTACTTAACCTCTGCCTTTGCAGATTGTTCACTATCAGCACTTTCTCTTGGATTCTTTATGATTTCATTGACAATATTCCTTCAGATAAATGCAACTTGTTTATTATTCTGGATGTCATTCTCGACAGAAAATTAACATTTTAGAAATTCATTCAAAGGGTCTCGATCAAATAGACTGCAGAAATACTGTACAAATAACACATACATAGGTAACGAGATCTTCCCAAATGAATAATTATCTCCTTTTAATTACCTTCGCCAAGATCAAAGATTTTGCGAAGGGTATACACTACACTATACTCGCCTGTCTGTCTGTCTGTCTTGCAGTACTGTACTTTATTTATTCGTTTATGAGCAACTAGACACGAAAACTATTGTACTGGTTTTGACTAAGCTCGGTAGTCCTGTTGTGTTTGACCCAGTGATGAATCTGTAACATTTTGGATAAAGTATACCAAAGAACACGTATGCAGGAGTACTTTGGAAATAATTGCAGTGTCAAGTTAATGGCAAATATTTTGTTATATTTTTTGTGAACAAAATTACACAAACTATTGAACCGATTTCAACAAAATTTGTAGACCAGAGGGGTGTGACTCGGACAAATCCATTAGATTTTGAGGAAAATATATAGACGTAAAAGTATGCAGTGGAGTTAAGAGTAAAGTAAGATTGCTTGCTGTGGCAAAGACATGCTCGCTACTGAATGCCCCTCTGAAACTAATTGGGTAGTTTAGTCATTACAGTTCACATCTGATATATAGCTTCTCCAAATTGTGTAAAAGAAAATGCTTCAAGGAGCATCAACTCAAATGTGCATTTGTTATTCATGTATGCCCATCCTGTTTTATTAGCTAGATTTAAATGTTTGTTTTTCAGAACTCCAGGAATATAGGCTTACCCTTGCACTGTATATAATAATAAAACAAAGGAACAATGGCTGGGGTAGTGAGAAGACTTGGCTTTTTAACCCCAGAGACTGTAGCAAACAGACGGGCATCCTGTGATCCTCTCAGCTTGTCTACACGTTGCTTGGAGGTAAAGCCAGAGTTTTCTGAAAAGCGCAGAGCATCCATAGGAACGTTTGATGCCCTTCTACCATATAAATCACGAGGAAAATCTAGTGAGAAAAGAGCCTCTCTGTGCGTGCCTAACTATGACAATGGACCACCTTCTGTTGCGTACCTCAGTCGAAAAAGGGCATCATTGGACAATATATTTTTGACTGAATGGATACAACCAGGTGTCTCAAAGTGAGTATTACAGTTGAAATTTTCCTACGAGAACTTTATTCATCTTTGCTAGTTGCCATATCTCTAAATCTTGATACAGATAATTTTCAAGTGGATTACAATTTGAATATAGTACTGTATGTTCTTTCATGAATCTAAAATGTTCTTACCTTGTGTCACTAATAATTATCAAATTAACTACGTGCATGACTCTTCCCTCAAGATCATTTAGGATCTTAATCTGAGAAACCACCATCTTGAATTTTCAAAATTCCAAAGGTCATATGACATTGTATGAATATAACCCAAGTGATGTAACAAAAACAGATACAAACTTTACTTTTGCTCTTGATCCTAATAGGTAACCTTTCAACATTTCAGGACTTTGTAATGTGATGAATATAGAATATCAAAATAGGTTAATGCCATTATGCAGTATGCCCAAGGGATTGATACTGAACCTATATTTGAAACTAGATTCACATCTCTGTAATCAAAACATAAATAGTTGTGACTTTGAGCCTTTTTTTCCTGAGGTACAGGTGAACTCCATTGAATACTGATAGGTTGATTTGATTTAGTTGTACATTACTTCCTATTCAACAATTTTGGTCTTTTGTGGGTTTAGTAGACGTCGGTTTCTGTTTAATGGCCCTTGAATTGCCAAGATCAGCACCATTCTGTGATATTCTGGCCTTACCTGGTACATCAAGAGAGACATTCTTATAACGATGCAGGAGACCTTTCAGCTCTTTTTGTTCTTCATGAAGGTGACTACATTAATTTGTTAGTCCTTAGAACTTCAAATATTAACAAGCCTATCATAAATGTAAGTTTTAGCTTTTTTTCCATATTTCTACATTCATCACTTGTTTATGTCCAGGGGTGAGAACATCAAAATTTTCTTCTCATACCATCCTCTCGACAAGAACAAAGGCATAAATCTTTACCTGTAATTGTTTACCTTTTCTTTTCAGAAGTAAAATTGAATTGGATAGAACTTTTGAGATAACAAAGGAAAAACTTGGTGTTAATGGTTTGCTATGTGATGCCAGTCAACATAAGAGTCCATCCTTAGTTTCGCCTGTCTTCCTGGCCAGTAATGATTCAAGCTTTTGTGTTTCGTCAGAAGCTTCGAGCAATGCAAGTCTAGCTTCTGACGAAACACAAATGCTTGTTTCGTCAGAAGCTTCGAGCAATGCAAGTCTAGCTAGTGATTTTAACCATTCATCATCATCTTATTTATCCCCGTATTATGTGAAATTGGATAGAACTTTTGAGATAACAAAGGAAAAACTTGGTTTTAATGGTTTGCTATGTGATGCCAGTCAACATAAGAGTCCATCCTTAGTTTCGCCTGTCTTCCTGGCCAGTAATGATTCAAGCTTTTGTGTTTCGTCAGAAGCTTCGAGCAATGCAAGTCTAGCTTCTGACGAAACACAAATGCTTGTTTCGTCAGAAGCTTCGAGCAATGCAAGTCTAGCTAGTGATTAACCACAAATGCTTGTTTCGTCAGAAGCTTCGAGCAATGCAAGTCTAGCTTCTGACGAAACACAAATGCTTGTTTCGTCATAAGCTTCGAGCAATGCAAGTCTAGCTTCTGACGAAACACAAATGCTTGTTTCGTCATAAGCTTCGAGCAATGCAAGTCTAGCTAGTGATTTTAACCATTCATCATCATCTTATTTATCCCCGTATTATGTGAAATTGGATAGAACTTTTGAGATAACAAAGGAAAAACTTGGTTTTAATGGTTTGCTATGTGATGCCAGTCAACATAAGAGTCCATCCTTAGTTTCGCCTGTCTTCCTGGCCAGTAATGATTCAAGCATTTGTGTTTCATCAGAAGCTTCGAGGAATGCCAATCTAGCTAGTGTTTTTAACCATTCATCATCATCTTATTTATCCCCGAATTATGTGAAACCTAGAACATGTTCAAGCAATGCAATATGTCAAGTGCCATCGCCCCAAACTTCAGACAAGCCTTGCGACAATTAATGTAAAAAATGTTTTTGCTTCTCGCCAACTAACAGTACTTCAAGTACCTTCCTTTCTAGGAGCTTCCAGGACGGGAACATCAATAAAACATCCATTTGTAGTACGCCAAAGCACTTGAGCAAGGATTTAACCCAAAGCTGTTTGGCAGTCGGACATTTACACGAGAGTTCAACATTTCAAGAACATCTACATCATCGTTCCTGTAGTAGAACCCCATCATATGGAAATGGAGACATTTATTCTTCTAAGGTTTGTCCTGTAGGGGGTTTTTGCCTTCCAGTACACCTCTTATACATCACTGTAGGCATTACTAAAAGGTCATAACAGGTTCCCTTCAGCCCTTATTTACACATACCTTGTGGCTTTCTTCTTTACTGTATTTCAAAATGCTTTTGTTTTTCCATCGTGCTGTCCAACTCTTAATATTGCTTCATAGTACAAATGTGGGGTTTTCCCTAGCCGCAACTTGTTTTTTTTTTATAATGGCCTTTACGACCTTAGATCTAGACCATATAGATAAAATTTCATAGATCTACTCCAGTCATGGTTATATATAGATTATTTTAATGGCCAGTTGGACAGTACAGTAGATTTTAGCTTATCAAAAGTCTTGTCCAACTCTTGGTCACTAGAGAGTTAGTTAAGCTATGAAAGGATTTCTTCCTTTCAAACAAAGTATTACTTGAAATATCACCATTTAAGAACTTTTAATACCACATCTTTACAATAATAATCATTGTTCATTATTGACCATAGAGTTGGAGGTTAGACTATTTGTTTTCAGAACTGTATTGAAAGCACTTTTTAAAAATACTGTATAAGAATTTGTAATTATATTAGGAATGCTGTTTTTATTCAAATTTTATATACTTTCCTATATATTTCATCTTTGTAAGTGACTTGAATTTTGAAATTAATTTTTACAGACGAGTAATAGCCATCGTAAAGGCAGCTCTCCGTACATAGTCTTCCCATCGTTATCACCCTGCATAGAAGCAAAAAGCAAGTCGGATCATTTCGCCTTTGAGAGTTCCCAAGTACATGCCAAACAGCTTGTATGTAAAGGAGAAATTCAAGAAGAGTCTGCCAGAAAAAATGAGTTGGCAGTGGATGCCAAACTAATTTCTAGCATACCAAAGATTTACGTTGATACTGTACATTCAGGTAAGCTTATCTTGTTAATTTCTTCTTTTTGTTTTGTGTCCTGAAGCAATGTTCTTATATGTCAGACTTAATGTATTTAGATATGATTAGAGTGCACTTTTGATTAAATCCTACATGGACAGCTACAGTATTTTAAAAATTTGTCTGGAAAACTCTAGGACTTGTTACAGTATTTCTTAGATACCACCTCCTGTCTTCTGGTGCAATAAACCCATGATATAAGAAGTCTTTATTGAAAATATATTTTGAGTATAGAATCTGAAATCTTTGTGTCACAGCTCCTGTATCTCTTGTATCTTGACCCTCTCGAAATTTAGCCAATGAATCCTCTATGGGTTTAGTCAGTCATGGAGGCCCTTTGCGTCAATAGGCGTAGGAGGAGATGATGATAATGATGATTACCAAGGAAAGCACTAATACCATGAATGCTGGTACTTATGGTATGTAGCACTGTACTGTACTATTTTACAGTACATAGAACCAATAACAAGTGATGGGGAAGTAAATAAGATTTATTGTATAATAATATGCAATAATTCTATTTAACCAGTTTTTTATGACTTGGATAGATATAGAAATAAGAAATCTGGTATAACAGTACTATAGAAAAAGAAATCATATGAAAAACAAACTTTATGTACCTGTATTCTATGCAAAAACATGATGAATTAAACTGGGTACAATTGAATGCTAACCAAATAATTGAATGCCTTTCTAAATTCAAGTTTATTATTGATAATACAGCTGGATGAATGGCATACAAAGCATTAGAGTATAGTAGTGTATTAGTGCTCAGTAACCACTAGCAGGAAAACCCTGCTTGTTGCTTCAGGCTGTCATTGCAAGTCTGGTTGAGTTTTTGTTGCTTGTAAGGTAGTGGTCATCTGAATCTGAATTTGACTTTTATGAAGTTTACTGACAAGGGAATCTATAATGCTGAGTTTATCTGTAGAAAGTACTACATTTGCATTTAAATGCAACTGTACCAAGCTTGACTGACAATATATTTAAACGTATGTTGAATGTTTAAAGGTACCAACTTCCAAGAACTCCTATAAAGCCACTTTGATCATCTAAGAAAACATCCTGGCAATACTTATGATGGTCTGAAAAGGTTTCTTAACGATTCATATCGAGGTATACTTGACTTTAAGCAGCTGGCGAGACTACTAAAATAATGGTGGCTATTTTCCGACAGTTCAATGATGCAGTTGGTCAAAATCTGTCTCCTTGAAACATATTGTAACCTGCTATTTCCAGTTGGCTTAGATGGTCTTGGTGGCTTCTTGGTATCTTTTCCCATATGCTAGGTAAAAGGTTCTGGCTAATATCTTTAAAAATGAAAGTAACATTGTTGCACATTTTCTTAGTGCAATTTGAATTATTTTAGATTTTAATTAATTTACTTTATGAATTTATCTTAGGTGATGATTGTCAAGAAAAGGATAAAGAGAATTCCAAAACCTCATCAAACTTCCTTGCTGACACTTCGTGTAATAACCCAAGTTATTCGCCAACTTGTATGCAGTGTTGTAGGTAAGAAATATATTTTTGTCCAAGCTTATGATCATAAGTTATTGATTATATTAGATGTTTCAGGTTATGTAAGGTTGAAATTTTGATCAATCATAAGCTTGATATATTTAAGTATGAAATTTATTTTATCTTCATGAAAACAGAATATTTGGCTGTTGATTCCAGTGATTACTTTGTTTTCATGCAAACAGTATAGAGTACTAATGTAAGGGCAAAAAGAAGAGCATTTGTTGGAAATTAAATTTACTGTATATGAATAAATTTGAATAATTACCAAAGGAGTAGTTACCATGTTAACTACAGAAACCTCACTTAATAGCAATTGCTCAAAGTAGCCTCTCTACCCATTCTGGACTGGAGTGGGAAGGGTGAGGAATAGGATGAAAGAAGCTTCTAGTAAGTTTGGTGACACAAGCCAACGAAACGATGGTGGAAAGCCTTATGCTGAAATGTAATGAATTACATAGTCGGGAGATCAAAATTTCTCGCCTGATCAATTATGCTAAATATCAGTTGTTTTGTTGAATTGCAGTGTTTTTCTTCTTTTTTTCTTTATAGGAGGGAATTTTTCAAAAGGAATTAAAATCAAAATCCTGTCATTAATATTTTTGATGTGGAGTTCTAATGGGTGAATTGATGTGAATGTTTTTCAGACGACGTTTCTCTCTTGAAGTGCAACCCAACAGTCTAAGTAAAAATGTCAATCTCGGTAGCTTTGCCTCCCGACCTTTGACCCCACAGTCAGTGCAGCTGCATGGCAATTCTTTTCATCATCATAGGAGACTCAGTGGATCTGAGCTTTATAGTAGCAATAATACTTTTTACAACAATGTCCTAAAGAGAGCAGCCACTTTGAGTTACAGCAATTTAATTCTGAAGCCGGTAGGGAGTGTTATCAACCGAGGTGGGTATGGAGTTGTTAAACTCGGTCATTTCAAAGGTACGATAAAGTTTTCTTTCTAGTGATTCGTTGCATATCGTAGCTAACATCCATTCTTTGGAGTTCTAGATCTTTTAGATAAATATTGCTGTTTTGATTCAAGGAAAGCGAGTAGCTGTAAAAGTACTTAAAGGGAAGCGACAAGCTCAGTCAGCATTGAGAGAAGCCCTCCTTTTAAAGATTCAACCGCAAGCGCATGTGAATTCTACTTTGGCAGTCATAACTTCGTCTACTTCTAAGGATTTTGCAAATATCTCCTGGTCAAAGATCGGAGAGACTTCGGAGGTGCGTTACTTGAATTAATGTATAGTTAGTGATTTTTTTCCAGTTCATTTGTAATTTGTATATAAAGCTTACTCAATTCATAGAGTAATTCAGTGAATTATCAGTATTTTTTACTTGGATTTTTGTCATCTAATCAGTGCTTATCAATTTCTGTGTAGCCAAGTAGAAAATTTCCAATATTATTTGAACCCCAAGGAGCTAGTTTTCCCAGATTAAAGGTGTAGCATTGAAATCTTTAGAGAAATAATGAATAGAGGTCAGGCCTTAAAGTATTAAATGAGGCTACTAAATTTAACCTAATAGTAAAAATAAAAATTGTGTAATTTTCATAGAAGAGCTTACCATTCAGTACTACATAGTCACAGCTGCATTCTGCAAAATGTACCATGATCCAATCACGGTATATGTTCAGTTTTTATTAAGCTATTAAGTACATCTTGTTTTCTCATGTTTGCTTCATTATATTTTGACTTGATTTTAATTTATTTCTTGGTTGTTCATATGATATACCATTGTGATAATTTTTCCCTAAGTATCAACACACTTCCAGTCCTGTTTGTTTAGGTTTTCCAAGATTTTCTTTGGACATAAAGATGATAAACTTCCTCCAGCTTAACACTTAGTCTGTAGGGATGAATTACTATTGAAAAGGTTTACGGAAGGGTTGTGTAGCTTTCTAATAAATTTTACATATAGAATTTCATTACCAGACCAGGAGGATGGACTAATTCCCATGTAGACTTTTCTACCTTCTATTATTAATTTCCTTTTGCTTCATTGTAGGCTGTTCTCTGTGGGTGTTTTATTAGTAGGAGGTAGTTCCCAAGCTAAATTGTACAGTAGGGACAGAGGTCCTATTTCCAATGGATTTAGTTATTGCTGTATACTGTACTGTACTGTACTTATTTTTTTGAGGACCTTTAACATATTTAGATGGCATTTGGAAATTTCTCGTTAATTGTAAATGGGTAGGGTGCTCTACTCTTGGTAAAGGAATGCAAGCTCAGTGGCCTTGTTGGATAGTCTTTTTTTTATTATTATTTTTTCCCCTAAGGAAACCATCTT
Organism: Palaemon carinicauda; assembly: GCF_036898095.1. Classification (NCBI taxonomy): domain Eukaryota; kingdom Metazoa; phylum Arthropoda; class Malacostraca; order Decapoda; family Palaemonidae; genus Palaemon; species Palaemon carinicauda. Next base: position 2,961,837 of record NC_090761.1, read on the forward strand.
GATATACAGTAGTTTATACAGCATTTGGCTGGACTAGGGCTTGCATGAATAATATGTGATTTCTGATGAAACATTGGTATAATTTGGTTTTAACAAATGTATACAGTAGTTGAGCTCAGACAACATAACTTATGAATGACCTCCACACAATAACGATGGAATCAAAAGATATTTAGGAATACAGTAACAACAAATGCCACTGGCTCGCAGCATAATGCATTGTAGAGAGGAAATAACCATTGTCCTTGAAAATTAGAATAAGCAATGTGACTTGAGAGTTAAGTGTCAAAATGATAAATTTTATAATTAAGTGTTTTCTTCTGTAGGAGGAAGTTTTGCCTTTGAAGTTGGTCTCGTCACTTTTTGGTGTTCCAATGCAGGATGTTTCATTTCCACATCAAGAGGATCATGACTGCAATGGAGCCATAGAATGGGCATGGGTGGTGAGTGAGCTCTGTACACCGTACACGCTTCTCACTCTTATCCATGAGCCAAATATTATGCTTACTGCTAGAGATAAAGTAAGGTAAATGTTCTTAACTTTTGTGGTAATTTTATTTGTAAATAGTTTTATTCCTAATATATTTGCATAAAAATAATTTCAATATTTGCAATACCTTGCAGTTTCTTGGTGTATATTATCAGACATACCTTTCAAAATACTAGTTGATATACATCATGTAGAGTATTTGGTAAATTCTGGATTAAGAATGCCTGGTAAATACTTTGTTTCAGAACAAACCCCTTACAGCATTTATGAATAGCCCACCTTTGTGGCATTCAGAAACCCTAGATGCTGTATGCTCAATTAAAAAGGAAACTGTTTTCTAGAAAGTAGTTCTGTACACAGGCCTGGCGATTGCCTAACTTCTGTCTCTCTGGATGTCTATTTCTAGACTAATTGTTACGTTAAATCAATTGGATTTTATTCTAATTTTTTAAGATTAAAGTTGGTTCTTTTGCCATAATGTTAACATTTTAGTACAGAAGTGTAATTTTAGGTAGACTATTTTATTGTCAGTCGAGTGAAGTTTTACTGCCTGTTTGCTGTCATCCATAACTATATTGACAAAAGGGTAGTATCGTAAGTTCTTTTGTTTTTAGAAGGGAAAAAAACTGCATTTATGTACCTAGCAGAGTATTTTCCTGTTCTCCCCTGTTTATGAGGGTATTTACTTGATGCTGGTAATATTTAGTAAAAAGCAATGTGCTTTAAAATCTGGGATATGCTTGTACTGTAAGTTTGTTTTCTGAGCTGCTCTAACATTTTCTCAAGAATGAGATTTTGATGATAAAATTTATTTCTCTACTTATCTGATTTTCAAATTGCTTCCTATCTAAACTGTGTGTAGAAGTTAGATTCTGAAGACATTGCATGAATGCAGTCTAAGTAGAGAAATGCACTTTAAATAAAGAAAAAAAACTACTTCTGATATATATCCATTTGAAAGTTGTCAACACATCTGAAGAAAAAAGATATAAAAAAAAATCTTTCTTACAGCAGTGTGCCTAGTGCCACACTTTTTTCCTGTACTATCAATGAGACAGAAACTGTTTGTAGATATCTCTGATATACTTTGCTGCTTCTCAGTTGACTGTAGCAGAAAGAAAACTGCAATTCGTACTGTATATTGAAGTACTATATTTAATTGAATTGTACGTTGGACTAGAATCAAGATTTAAAACTTTCTAAAGTAGACTATGATTATGCGTTGTAAGAAGTGTGTATTGTAGAACTTTTAGCTGTTCATATATTACTGGAGGAAGCAAGGAAGGAGAACCATGAAGGATCTCTGCACAAACTGGGTATGCAGATAACCTAGTTTTAATTACATGATCTGAGAAGAAGGTCATTGAAATGTTTGCTAAAAGTCTTCCTTTTACCTATCAGAAGGCCGTGATATGTGTAGAATTCATCTCCAGCCTCTATAATGCCCCCCCCCCCCCCCCTGGTCATCAACGCCCCCCTTATGTTAATAGAAAAAATACGAAATATCATTAGTAATTTTCTAATTTTTATAGGTTACCCCTTTAAAACTGTTCAAATACGTTTTCTCATATCAGTGATATCAAAGAAAATGGGCTCAGGGGAGACTATGATTTTATATCCAATATTTTCGTCATCAGACAAAAATCGTAATTTCTCGTTTTTTCTTTTTCGGGAGAGGGGTGTATTTCTTTGCTTGTCCTGCTCTTATGCCTTAAGTAATATAATATTTAGATGTTTTAGGCCATTAAGTGACATAATACCTAGAAAAACACAGAAGGTTTTTTCCCTAAATCGAAATTTTAATTTTTGGTGAATATTTATTTTTAGGTATCCCTCCATCACCAGCCGGGGTTTCACTACCTAACCTCCTCGTTTTTTTCTTTCTGTGTGCTTATTTACTGTTCGATTTTGATAAAACTTGGTCTGCTTGTTCCATATGGATAAACAAACATAATGACAGAGCGAATTTCAATTCAAGACATTAGTTTCTCACTGGTCACCAAACAACTTTAGTCGCTAGCTCCAATTTTCACATTTTTATTCATAAAATCCTTTATTTTCCCTGTAGGATGATAAAACTTACAGAGGATATGCCTTATTATAGTGCTAATAATGCCTCAAAATTTCATTAGCCTGTCTTGATTAGTGTATTTTTGGCAAATATTTTTACAATTAGCTTTCTCTCAACCCGGAGACTACCCTTAAGAAGGATAAGTGGAATTACTAAAAGAAGACTGGAAATTAATAAACTGTAGCTAAAAGGTTTAGAGGACAAAAAAGAATGCAAAAGAAAAAGTAGAGCCTGGAAGGTAAGCAAGTGTCTGTTGATGGGGGAAATAAAATGTGCACCAAATGTAACTGCTGGTACCAAAGAAAATGTTCTAGATTATGAAATATGCTTGAAGGTACTTTTGACATCTTGAAACCCATAATGAACAAATTGGCAAAGAATGGGGAACCATGTCATGATATAATGGACTGTGAAGCATCTAAAAAGAAGAGAGATAGCTAGACTACTGGTTATCAAAAGTCTCCCATTATAGAGATAGCAAAGACTTAGGATTATTACATAAGACTTGTTCTGTGTGTAGCAGAAACATGGTCACAAGCAATAGAATGTCAAGATTAAATGCCAATGTATGGTGGGTAGATCATATTTTGAATGAGAAAGTGGCAAGGAGATCTGGTGTTCAAAAGCTGAAATATTACCTGAGGTCTCAAAGATTAAGTGGTTTGAACAGTACATGTACTGCATTAAGAACAGATACAGAGTAGATGAAGCTCCATACCTCTTTGGAGTTCAGATAGAAAGAGGATATGACAGAGAAGACTTGATGGAATTAATATCTCAATTAGCCCCTCAAGAAAAAAACTATAAATAGGCTTGTGATGATTCCGTTAACTACCTTTAGTGGTGATTTATGTTATGTTAAGAATTTAATATTTGAAAATATAGCATGAGTACTATCCAACCTTCACATATATTTATTAATTCCTTGGAGCTTTATCTTACATTTTAACTTTACTGTATTCTACAGCATTAAATAAAGCTCAATTCATATTCTTTCAATTCTAGATTTATTGGAGAAATTGCAAATGGTTTGTCGTATCTGCACTCGCAAAACCTTGTTCATTTGGATGTTAAACCTGCTAATGTACTACTCGCACATACTGGTCACGTAAAATTGGCTGATTTTGGATGTTGTTTGGAGCTTTATGGTGAAAGAAATGAGGTTAGTCAAATTTTCCCAATCTTTGACCTTTTAGAACTAGTGTTTAAGTTATTTTTTCCTTTATTCTTCTCAGTTTAATGATTTTTGTTTGATTCATAGAATTATTGATCCTGAATTACTTGTATACAGGTACAGGTATAAGATTATATCATCTTTATTATCAAAGAAACCAATTCTTTAGGTCAGATATAGGGTTAGGGATGAAGATAACATCTTTTTTAATTTTTTTTCCATTGTAGTGAACAAACATTTTAGAAAAAATAAATCTCGTAAATATTCTAGTTGTGAGAATTTTAACATTGTTACTAAATTTCATGTATTATTGTCAAACATTGTAACCAATTTTCATCTTTATAGCACGTGTTGGGCACAATAAATTACCAAGCACCCGAGGTGTTACGAAGGAAGGAGATTACTGACCGTAGTGATGTTTTCGCACTGGGGGTTACAGCATGGCACCTTCTCACTCAAGTGGTGCCTTTCCAAGGAATTCATCCCCATGTTATAATTTATAAGGTTCGTGAGTCCAGTTGTATGTCTTATTTTTAGAAAAATAGATTGGATATCTTTAACTAAGGACACTAAATGATACTGATAGTTAGTATAGTTACTATAGTTACCATTGAAGTATGCAGTAGCCTATTAATTCTTGTTTAATTGTTTTGTTTTATAATTACTATATTTATATTTAGTACACATTCATAATCATGACAAAAATTTTTATTAATTGGTTATGCAAGTTTCTAAAAACTTTAGTAGCTCTTTGCAAATAGCAGATAAACAGCCAAGAGAAGAACTGTACAATATAGTGAAATGTTGGTGAGGAAAACATTGACAATAAACGTACACTAAATTGATAATGACCAAGTTACCAGAGTTGGCAGTATGGTCTTGCACTCTATCCTCTAACTTGTTAAAGAGAAATAATTTAATGTATATTAGAGAATTAAGATTATCTGTGGAGTAGTTATTTTTGTAATCCATTTTTATTATAATTTTGTTTTAAAACAACACCGAAACAACTATCATAGTATGAATATAATTTCACACAATGCATATCAAGGCTCTTGAGATAGAATATACAGGACTTGCAAAAGCCAACCAACTTACAGGTTTAAAGAAAGCCAAAAACAAAAGATTGTGTTCAGAACATTTTAGTCTGGGCTATACTGATTTACTGATACACTGGAAGAAAATGCAGGCTGTAGGACACATGTACATAAATAGTGTACATAAATACAGCTAAGATTTAAGACTCGGTGAAAGAAAATTATAACCATCGGTTAAATGGGATACGTACACCAATAAAATAAAGCTGAACATAATATTCACTTTGAAAGCTAATGAGAATAAGAATATGCTTATAATGAATTGCATTAGGTATCATTTCCAGGGAGACTTGCAGAGTATTAATGCTGAAGCAAAAGTGGACTTAAGCTGGAACTCTTTGGTTTACTCTTTCTCTCAGGAATTTATCAAGTTTCATCTGAATTTTATGTGCAATGTTTTTCTAATTTCTGATATTTCTAAAGGGTCGGGTACTTTTGATAGAAAGTTCTGTTTATGTAGCCCTCCCAATAATAACCTTAAGCCTTAAACTGCTGTTTATGGCTTTGTAGCCTTGAAAATATACATGAAGACATGGCAACATCTACCCTTGTGAAGGAACTACAATGATTTTTAAGCTGTGCAACTTCAGGGAGGCTCTGTGGCTCTCGAGTTGGAAGTGCATCCAATGATTTTAGTAAAAAAAAGGGAACTATTTTTCTTCCAGAAAGTTTAATTTATATGTAGAAAATTACAGTAACTGTTTTTGGATTTTCAGGTAACCAAGCTATTACATCGTCCAGTCGACCACTTTCCTGTACATGTTAGCTCTTACACACTTCTCGAACAGTTGTTGAATAGCATTGCTGTACGGTGTTGGGCAGAGGATCCAAAGCAAAGGCCTTCTGCTTCGGTTGTGTCTGCTAACCTAGCGGCCTTGTACCTTTCTCCAGCTACTTGATCTATGTTCATGTCTTCACGGCATGATTATTAAGGTTTAAAAATCTTTTATTGAACCCTGGTTTACGAGAGCATTAGTTTCACCAAGAACTTTATATGTTGGACCGTTTCAATAAAATCATAAGAAAAATATTAGTTTAGAAGAGATCTGCCTTTACCCCCAAACCACTTGAAAGTTTGATTGGTTTTATATTTTTTCTAAATTAAATAAGAACAAATAACGTCAACAAATTAGTAAACCAGGGTTCAATAAAAGATTTTTAAACCTTAATAATCATTCCGTGAAGACTTGGAGCACAGGTTTGTATGACTCCCCATAAAGTAAGAAATTAACATAAATTGTACATCACAGGAAATAGTGTTATACAACTGGGAAATTACTTTTAAGTATAGAATAAGATTTCTGAAATATTAATTTCAATAAATTAAGATATTAAGCTTATCATTCTATCATAAGTGTAGTGATGCATTTATTTTGGATGTATGATCACTGAAAGTTCTTAGAGTGGGTCATAAGTGTCTTTCCTTGTGTGGAGTTTTAGGGGCAAAACTTGGGATAATTTTTTTTAGTAATTTTTTTTCTGTACTTATAGAAATTATAGTAAAGGGTAAATTACATGCCAGTCAGATTTTTGAGGTCTCTCCAACTGTAGTGATCGGTATTTTAATCTAATTTTATTTAGAAAAAAAAAATGTATGATATAGCAACAGAAAAGAGTGCATAGACTTGAAATTAGGAAAACTTATTCAATGAATAAAAATATTGTGCAGCCTCTTGGGTGCACATGTTTAGGAATAGAGAATATTTTCACTAACAGTTTAGAAATAGTTTCTGTCATTAGGGAAAATTGTTTTCAACTTTTCATATAACATTTTTAATGAGGAAAATATTTTAAAGAAATGAAAATTTCATAAGTTTTCAGTCATTAGTATGAGGATGTATTGTACTTGTTTTCGTGTACATTTTCCAAGTTTTTCATGAAGTGGGATTTTTTATAAATTTTATGTTTACAGGAGATTTTAAAAGTTGTAATTTAACTCTTTGATATTAGGGTGTTGTGTTGATATGCAATGTTTTAGGTATTTTATTTTTTTTAATGTAAGGTAGGTTTAGATATCAAAAGTGTATTATAAATTTATTCTATTAAATTCCAAAGCAATTTTTTTTTATATCATACTGTATATTTAAATGTTTAAAGAGCAAATTTTATTCATTATTGGCTGAATTTTAATTCTGTGCATAATCTTCAGCAACCTGTTTTAGATAAGGTGTTATAGTAGTTTAGAGTCGATGTATAGCAATTTTAGTTTTTTTTAGTAGTTAGGAAGGTATGTAAATATATTGAAACTTGTTCTAGATTACTGTGGAGGGGGATTATCTGCATTGCACATAACCATGAGTACAGTATGTCTAATGTAAACTGTATTTTTTATCTTGCCTTTTATTCGTTATGTCTTTCTACATTCTTTTACCATTTGATTTTAGAAGAGATTTGTTTCTATCTTAAGGAAGATTTTTGTTGAAATGCTTAAATACATCAACATTAAACCATTTATTTTTCCATGCACTTCACTTGTAAATTTGATTGAAAAAATTTTATGATGATTTTCAGTTTGTAACAGATTTATTTTTCCATTTGTAGAACTTACAAGTTACTGAACTGTTATGGTAAATTATTATTGCAGTTTATAAATCCTACTGATATACTGTTGAAATTTTTATTGTCATTGATTAATTTTCTGCAGTGAGAATTTATGACCATTATCACAGAATTGTAAAAGTGCTACAGAGTTTATTTAATATACGTTCTACCGGCTCACTTTTGCCGTATTTGTTGTGGAGGGATTTTTTAGTCCCAAAGTTCAGCTATCGGTTATATATTCTTAGAGTTGCCTATAAAGTATTCAAAATGTCATCAGTTTATGCAAGTTTATTTTTTCTTTTGTTCTGTTGATTTTTTCCTATAAGAATTTTTTTGTTAAATTATTAACTTTTTAAATAAAGAATATTTTGATTTATATCTTGTTTCATGGAATTTAATATGAGTGGATATGAATGTGTTGAGGTGGTTTGGCCATGTTGAGAGAATGGAAAATGGTTGTCTGCTAAAGAAGGTGATGAATGCAAGAGTCGATGGGAGAAGTACAAGAGGAAGGCCAAGGTTTGGGTGGATGGATGGTGTGAAGAAAGCTCTGGGTGATAGGAGGATAGATGTGAGAGAGGCAAGAGAGCGTGCTAGAAATAGGAATGAATGGCGAGCGATTGTGACGCAGTTCCAGTAGGCCCTGCTGCTTCCTCCGGTGCCTTAGATGACCGCGGAGGTAGCAGCAGTAGGGGAGTCAGCATTATGAAGCTTCATCTGTGGTGGAAATGTGGGAGGTTGGGCTGTGGCACCCTAGCAGTACCAGCTGAACTCGGTTGAGTCCCTGATTAGGCTGAAGGAACATAGAGAGTAGAGGTCCCCTTTTTGTTTTGTTTCATTGTTGGTGTCGGCTACCCCCCAAAATTGGGGGAAGTGCCTTGGTATATGTATGTATGTATAATTACGTAGTTTATTTTATATTATACCAAGCCTTAAAAATGGAATATGAATTATGGTAAGACATAATTTTATTTGCGTTGTTGTATTTATACCTTATATAAGGGATTTTGACAAAGGAAAAATCTATTTTTGTGTGAGAAAATCATGTCGTCCTGATGGAAGTTCCTCTAGGCAGTTTTCTACTTGGGATATTTCCTACGAGTGATATACCATAGAAGTTTACCTGTATAGTTATAATTAGATTTTTAATACAAGAGCAAGTAGATACTGGCAACCAATGCCATTGTCAATCATGGGACTTAAGATAGTGATAAAAGAATGCAACATTTCCATAGTAAACTACAGTATATTCCTCTCTTGAAGGCAGTAAGGTTTCCAGAATTAGGGAGAATCAAATTAGAACGAACAGATGGAGATAAACGGTCATGGAGTAGTGCTGTTTAATTATAATAGATTTTCAAAGGAAAAGGAGACAGCACACACACTTTGAGCTAAACATGCTCTTGATAGTATCTGAAGAAAAGAAACAAGCTTATGGACCAGACAATTGTTGCCTTTTGATTTGTTCATAGATTGGATAATCCAATATATTTCTAGTTAATTGCCAGAGCAGTGCTTTATTTTCAAAGAAAATTTAGATTAAAATTTAAAATTGATTGTTAATCATTTCATACTGTATTTGAACTTTGTGTAAGTTTAATATTGATATTTTTTTCTAGTGCATGTATTTATGTACTGTACATCTCAAAACGTGTATGAAATTATCAAATGAGTCGGATTATACTGCTATTAACTCTCTGGACAAGACTGGCCACCTTTGGAAACTGAGCTTTGCAACATACAATGTCAGGACCCTAAGGTAGATCCTGCTGTGATACTAATAGAGCTGAAATGAATACATTGAGGTATAATAGGATTGAGTGAAATTAGAAGAATTTTATAGTTTAAAAGGGGCCATATATTTTGTTTCGGGGGACACGTAAATAGCAAAGAAAAGGAAGTGGGTGTTGTTAATAAAAATCTTGCAGGTAACAAAGGAGAATTTTTTTACTATTGAAGATAGAATTGCAGGATTAATTATCTAAATAGATAATTGAAACATACACCAACAACATCCCATACAGAGGAAGAAGAGATGTTTTATGAAGATCTGGATATATCTGAAAAAAACATAGAACTCTATTTACATTGGTTTTGGGTGATTTCAATACTTATGTAGGTCAAAAGAAGGGAGGTTAATTAGCAGTAGGTAAATTTGGAGTAGGCACAAGGAATGACAGAGGGGACATGCTTGTAAAATATGCTTTTAGAATCAATCGTAGAATCGTGATTTTTTTTTTTTTTTTTTTTTTTTTTTTTTTTTTTTTTTTTTTTTTTTTTTTATTTTTTTTTTTTAATAAAAAGGAACATGGAAAACGAAAGAATTTATTCTTGGAAAATTTTATTTAGTTAAAGATATAACTTAAATTGAAGTCAGCGACCATAGTATGTTGAAAAGCAAAATTGGTCTAGATCTAAAGAAAAAGAGAAAAACTAATTTTAAAGAAAATAAACACATGTAATACGAAAATCTGACGGGTTTAGTTTAACAATACAAAACTCTAATAATGAAAAGATCGGAAATGAGGGTAAAATCCAAGAGATGAAGTAGAATTAGCAGAACTAACCTAAAAAATAAACAAATTAAAAACCCAAGATCTTGAACACAAGAAGACCAAAATTGAGGAAACTCTAAATAAAGGAAAAAGCATCACATTGAGAAAAAAAATACTTGGAATGGGGTGCCAACAGATAAAAATGGGAATATCAACAAAGATGGTGATAAAAACTGCAGAGGATTTTTATAATTTGGTATACAATAGTGAAATAAGAAATTACTTTGTCAATCGAAATAATGAAACATAAGAACAGATACCAGTAGTAACAGTAGGAGGAATAAAGAAAGCATTAAAAGGCATGAAAGAGGAAAAACAGCAGAAGATAGAGGATATTTCAGGAAGTAAGTCTGGTTAAACTTGACATAAAATGCCTGCTAGAATGGTCTATACCTACAGCTTGGAAAACTTTATCATTATACTAATTCACATAGAGGACACTTAAAAGTCCTGAAAATTATTGCCCAATAAGTTTACTCCGTAATATGTGAAATATATACAAAGATCATAGGCCGAATAGAAAGAGAGCTAGACTTAAATCAAGCAAGAGAGCAGGCAGGTTTCAGAGGAGGGTATTCAACAACTGATTTCCATGTGATTAACCAGCAAATGCAGCAATCAAGAGTATGACAAACCCCTATGTATGGCATTTATAGACTGTGAGAAAGCTTTTGATTCTGTCAAAACTTCAAAAAGTGATGAAAGCCCTTCAAAGACTAGCTAGGTATAGATGAATCTTATGTTTGAACACTTCAAGATATCTATACGGGAAGTACAGCAATCCTAAAGCTACATAAAGATAGTGCAAAAACTCGTTTGAGAAAGGAGTTGGACAGGGAGACCCCATCTCCTAAATTATTCATAGCATGCCTAGAAGTTTTTAAGAATTTATATAAAAACAATATATGAATTTATATTAATGGGGAATACCTTATCAACTTATGATTTGCAGATGACATTCTTATGTTTAGTAAATCTTGGGAGGAATTGCAAAAGATGATAGCCTGTTTGAATAGAGGAAGGAAAGGAAGCTAATATAAATATAGATAGTTATGATATTATAAATAGAGCTGAAGTAATGTTCAATAGAAATGTAGAGAACAACAAATAAGAGTTAAGAACGAACCTCCAGAGATTGTTGATGAAAATACGTATTTAAGACAGTAATTTTCCCCAGAAAATGAGACCGAAATTAAAAGAAGTATAAGCATTTGCTAGGGAGCTTTTGGTAAACAAATGAGATTATGAAAATTAAAATGCCACTTTCCCTAAGAAGAAAATTATATAATCAAATGATCCTACCATTATTAACATGAGCAGCAGAAACTTGGAACCTTACTAAATCCTTAGAACATTAGCTAGTTACAACTCAAAGAGCTATAGAAAGAATAATGATGGAAATAATACTAAGGTACAGAAGAAAGGGCAATTTGGGTACAAGAGCAAACTAAAGTAGAGGATATTCTAACAACTTGTAAGTAAAACAAATGGATATGGACAGGTAATATAATAAGAATGACGGACAATAGATGGACATTAGAAATAACAGAATGGGTCCCTAGAGACTGTAGAAAAATAAAAAAAGAAATATAATTCGATGGATTGACGAGCTAAACATTTACATTGTATATACTGGCATAGAAAAACCATAAACAAACAAAAGTGGAAGGAAATCTCTGAGGTTTTTCCCTACATTGGACTACCAACAGCTGATTATATATATATATATATATATATATATATATATATATATATATATATATATATATATATATATATATATATATATATATATATATATATATATATCTATGGTTACGGTAGGAACCCTTCAATATTTTATAGTTTAGGTTAAAATCTTCCCATATTTTATCATTCAATTTAGCATGCTTCCATTTTCTATAAATATAGATAGAACTATCCTATATTTCATAATTCTTTCAACGAATTCAACCTATTGCAAGAATAAACCATTATATTCCCATATAGTTGTTGATTTTCATTGCTCTTTGAAACTGGGACTTATTTTTTAAATCTAGATTTAAAATCCATGGTCATGATAATGATCTAGCAATAATACCGCGAACGCAAACTCTAGATGGCGCTCTTTGCTCTAAGGCTAACCACCGAAAATATCTCTAGGTGAACTGTTGGCTTCGTCATTCTTTTATCCTTGGCTCCTCTTGCTAATTGACAATTGGACTCGGTTGAGCTCGTTACTCCTTTTCAACATATACTTTCGACTAGGGAACATGTCTGCGATGACATGCAGGTATGTTTATTTATTAAGTTTGGTTTTAGTGATATTTTTTTATTTTATCGAGCAATATAAATTATTTGCCGAGTTTAGTGAATATATCGATGTGATTTTAAAATTATTTGAATTTAAATGTCTAGGCTTTCCATTAATGGCGTTCCCGTGTAATTGGTTTTTTTGGATATTGAACGGGTTATTTCTGCACTCGTTTCGAAGGCCATTAATTATTAAATTACCTTATACCGGATAGAATTTGGACATATATGAACGTTCAAGCAAATTATGTAAAGAACTTTTTTAATTCATTTTTGATATTTAGAATTACTTTACCGTTTTGGGGTGGCTTATTAGGTTTACTCAAATATAACATTAGGGAAAAGTTTAAATTTTAAAAGCATACTGTGACGTCAATGCTCAATCATTTCTGGGGATTTTGACAATATTCTTTACATTCTTAACAAAAGATGACAAAAAAAACTTTGGAAAGTTATTTTGACCTGGGAATATTTTTGAGGCATTTTTTTCCATGCCTTTTAGTCATCTATAATTGTTTGCTGGTGAAAAGTACTTACAATTCGAAGACTTTCTATCCCTTTTCTTAAATTTAGTGAACTTGGCTCTTTAATAGCACTATAAAATGTTAAAAATTTTCACATGTAAATTAAGTTATCTTATTGATACACGTGAGCAAAGGTGCAAGTTGATCCCTTAAAGGTAATAGGAATATGAAAGGTAGTTTTTAGTGGCCATTAAATTTTGCCCAGGAAATTCCCATAGCTTCCATGGGAGTTGGATAGGGTCTAGAAAGCTATAAATGCCCAATTGATCATGGCATTTTAGTATGATTGTTCTTAAGTAAACCAGAACACTAACCAAAATGAGATGGGTTACTCTACCAGACTCAATACTTATTGTGCATGGTTTGGAGTTAATCTGGCTATGGGAATCTGACAGTGACGGGCTGTTAATGTACTTGTAGCGCATTTTAAGTTTGACTTCATTTGACTTTGATAGTGTAAGAAAGCAACTTTTTTTTCACGCGTTCACGTGATATCATCGGGATTCCATGATCTTTTCAATAGTTCAGTGTATTAGTTATTAGATAGTCAGTATTGTTGTAAACATTCACTTGTTAGTTTTTGTTGTTTCTGAAATGTATGTAGATATATTTGCCAAGCATTTAATCATTCTAAAACTCGCTAAATAGGTAATACTAAAATCTTTAAACCACTTAAATATCGTGCGCGGAATATTGCCACTGGGTCAATTGCCACCGGGAATATTGCCCACCTAGGAAAATTGCCACTGGGAAAATTGCCACTGGGAAAATTGCCACTGGGAAAATTGCCACTCGGTCAATTGCCACCGGGAATATTGCCCACCTAGGAATATTGCCACCCGGAAAATTGCCACTATGAAAAATTAATTTTTTTCATTCAATAGTTTTATGAACTTTAAATCACTTAGAATTACGATATGGAATAAAGAATTACGATATGGAATAAAGAATACAGGACAGCAAATTATTTACTTTTTATTATAGCTTTAGGAATATTATATCACTTAAAATTACATTAAGGAAATATATAGGAGAAAGAATACAGAACAGAACTTGTTTATTTCCAACACTTAAAAACTTACATAAAAAAAACAGAACTTTTTTATTTAAAAAACATGCATATTATATGCAATTGATCGTAAATATCTAATTTTAATATTATAAGTGCTGTATTTCAATAGAATGTTCTTTATTTTGGCGTTTAAATATTGGTACTTTTTTGTCGAAGTGAGTCCCCTCGTTCAAAATGGATTCTCTTAATTGTTGCTAAGCGTTCTTCATCTTTAAGTGAGTCAATCAGCCGCCAGATATTGGGGTGGGCATTACCTACTGATTTATTAAGCGAATTATGAAACGCCTCTACGTTGTTATTTGTTCGTGGTAAAGAGTTGACTACACGGCTATAAACATTCCAGAAACTTAGTGGAAATGTACCTGTAAATCTTCGTCTGTTATTCCTTGTCCCTCTCTCAATTCCTATGTATGTAGATTCGAAATAAGCGAGAAATTCCTGCGGTATGGCATAATCATCTGACAGTTCTTCGAAAACCAAAATAACATCTTGAGTTGGCACAAAGGCAAAGGCAGAAAAATGTCTCATTTTTAAAGAGAATTCATTGTTGTTGTGGTATTCTTGTTTAAAACCCAATTCAACTATCTTTCTATAAAGCGATTGAGAGAAATGGAAGAAACACCCATTAAGAAAAACGTCTGGGAAAGCCGCCTTTATTCCATTAAAACAAGCCTTTTCAAAATCAATTGTAATATTTTCGGTTTCTTCACCACCTAAAAATTCACTCAATTTTTCAAAAACTCTTCTATATGCCTCGGTCTTGTTAGGTAAAAGAGCAAAGACACGTGGTATACTCAGTTTATCTTGCTGTACATGAACGGTTAAAAGTTGACAATAAAATTCCGGAGCAACTTTAAATGTACCGTCAATTGCCCAATTCTTAAAACGTTTTAAATCTTGTAGCCCAGCATCAGATGCAAACATCAATATGCGATCCACATCGTCCATACCTGAATCGTATTGAAGGAAAGTTTTCCCGCCGTCTATGACTGTAAATTCTAGTGGTATCGAATATCCTGCCCTTCCACATGGAACGGAAGGAAAATTTGAAAGTTTTTGTCTCCACTTCCTAATATTCCTGCTTACTAAAATTCGTTATTGTGATATTTTTGTTTATAAAACTCAAAAAATTTCCTAAATAATGGTGGTTTGGAAACCTATCTAAAAATCTTAAGAGGTAAACAGTTGTCGAAACTATAACAGATAACAAGCAAAATCTTGAATGGAAAACTGATAGTAAAAGTCGGGGATATAAGGTAATAAAGTTGTAGGTCTGTTTGTTTGTTTTAAACCATTCCTATGGGTTTAGAGCTAGTTTTACACTGAGAAATAATTTCACTTAATTTAATTTAAAAAAAAATGGTGGCGATTTTCCGGGTGGCAATATTCCTAGGTGGGCAATATTCCCGGTGGCAATTGACCCAGTGGCAATATTCCTAGCCCCCTTAAATATATACTCTATTTTACTTTAAGCAAACTCTAGCAAATATCGCACGTGTCGTCCTATCGAATAGCTATGGAATAAGCTGTAGTTACATTTTTTTAAATACCGCTCTAGAACGCTTAGTGGCTCCAAATAAGACTTTAACTTCAGTTTTATCATTTATTTAGTATTAGCGTTAATGCACCTCACGCGGTGGTCATATTGAGAGGGAATTTGCTACTAAATCATGGCGTTGTCAAAATTGTCCTGAACACGTAATATTTAACAGATTTCGAGTGGTTCGAATAAAATATACCCGTGAAGCTCATCTTTAATACTTTGGTAATACCTGTGGTTTTGGATCTTTTATTCTCTTAGCACTTATGCGCCATAAACAAATGTTGTCTTCTATATTATTCATACGTTTTGGATATTTTTTGGCTGATATTCCAAGTTTTAAGCTTCACAACTCTGTAGGCTACGTCAATTCTGGGTAAGTGGTTTTTAGGCTACGTCAGTTCTGGGTAAATGGTTTTTATAAGGGCAGATAGTCTCAAGATTCATCTACAGTATTTAATTTGGAGGCTTAGCTTAGTTCACGTTTACTTTAAATCCTAAGTTCCCATCACAATCCTGCTCGTTATCAAGTTCTACCCCCTAGAAGCTTAGGGTGAAGGGGAGGGGCGGTTAGCGAAAAAGGACATGCATTTTTCCCTTGGCAGTCCTATTAACTCCTGACAACTTTAGTCCTAAAACGCTTGCTTCAACTGTCTTAACGTACGTAACTGAAATAGAATAGTTTATAAAGCTTCTACAACATTGTCCGCTAGTCCATTCACGTTACTTTTTTTTTTAAGTCTTCTCTTTACAAAGTTAAAACTGGATCGCTGGCTTACTTTATAGCAAATAAATGTTTGCGTTTAAAAGGATTATTTAATCAGTTTGCGTAGTGGATTGAATAAGGTATCTGTAGTACAACGAAAGGAGTGCTATTTGCGCATTATTCAGATTCTGACTCCACATAGTTGACAATTACTTGACTGACTGTAATAGATTAAGCCAACTAAACGTAACTAACGACACTCCTAAGCCTAAACGAAAGTGGGGCTCAGTTTTGGAAGAAAGGAACTAATGAATGGATGTCTGCCAATTTAAGAAAACTCCATAAAATGCAGTTTCTCTTTGGGTAGTTAAGTGTATAGCAATTTTATTTTTGGTTGTGTATAGGTATGCCGCGAAGTTTTTAGTTGAAAATTGCTACACTGGAATTGTGCTGGTAATAGTGTAACTTAAGAGCATTATGAAAACTGAGTGGTCTAGTTTTGTAAATGTCATTTTTGCCAGGTATATTAATGTTTGACATGTGGGCCGTTTTCAAAAGTTTCTTGCATCTATGCCAATATGAACCTGTGATGCTCGTAGATTTTTAAAGATAACTTAGTTTCATAGCCCTATATCAAATCTAAATTGGTAGCTGGTATTGCTAGTGTCTTGGTATTGGCTACATTGTAAGTAGTCAAGTCCGATTATTATATAGTCCACTTTGAAATAGGTTCCATTCAAGAATTTTGTCCTATAGTACAATTTCATTCTACTGTAGTGTTCTAAGGGGAGAGATTAATCATGTAACAGTTAGGGACAATGTAGGCATTACTTAGTTTGAGAAGCGTCGTTGCTAGACTAATTTACAATTTTCCCCACTTCATCGCATACTGTCTAAATTCGATGAACCTTAGCTAAATGTGTTACTCTTCTGCGCATTCAGGGTTGAATGGCTTTCCTGGCCTCAGTGTTGGGCCATATGGGTCAAACTTGTATAAACTTTCCCACCCTGTTTCCAGTTGAGCAATAGGGGCTATATTTGCGAATGTTCCCTCCTTGTTGGTGGCAGGTCATGAATCAAATCTAATGAAATCCCTAAGTTTCAGTGGTGGTGGGCCTGAATGGGCCAATTTAAACATCCCTACCAAAGTCTGTCCCATATTTACGGGCTGCTAACACAAGAGACCTTGTCATACATACTACAAGGCAATCTAAAACTAATGAACGGTCTGTCCCACCATATTTCTAGTGGCAGCCTATAAGTCAAAATCTCTCAACCTGGTGGAAAGTTATATGGACCAAATTAATCTGTCCCCACAGTCCAGTCGTGGGTCATATTTGTCAAATTTAACGTCTCCATCCTATGCTACGTGGCAGGCCATATGGCTCAAATTTGTCCCCAGTGGCGAGCATTATGAGAAACTTTATATAAAAGTTCTTGTATATTTGTGCTAATATAAGCCTTTAAAATATTTCGCCTAGTAAAACGCAGCATTACGAACGTGATTGTCCTGAAAAGTTTATCTTTGACTACTAAAACACTTGAAGCTAATTTCATAACGACCGTCCAATTTGTAATTAAGATTGTCTTAAATCATCCTGGCATCTTAGACATTTACCCAAATTTATTCTATTACCTTAAACTTAAATTATCAGTATATTTATTGTATACGTTCCTACATGAGCTAGTATTGTACCAACCGTGTGTCACACAATTGTACATAATTATTTTGTATATATTATGCTTGTATCTGCGCTCTTCCCTCGCACTAAAAAGAACCTGAATGATCATGTCTCCGTTTTGCTCTAACATTGTCTCTCTCTCGAACAGGTTATGTTACAGAGCAAAACGGAGACATGATCATTCAGGTTCTTCATAGTGCGAGGGAAGAGCGCAGATACAAGCATAATATATACTCAATAATTATGTACTATTGTGACACACGGTTGGTACATGTGCCTTTGAGTTCACAACACTCACTCGGCACAGTCACACTGTTTCCAGTGCTAAGATAGGTATTTTAATACTGCTAATAGGATATTCAGGAAATTTTAGGTTGTAGCAAGGCAATTATTTCATCGATTGGTAAGGTCTCAAATTGTTCCCCAGTCAGCTATTCAAATTAGGTCTCATTGCTTGGAATGGAAGGGAATAAGGTACGTTTAAAGAAACAAATATAGAACAGTACCGCAGTCTTCAAAGTTTATTATAAATATTTAAATGTGTAAAGGAGACTTCCTATACAACTTTTCTATGCTAAGTGTTGGCTGATATTTTCATGCTTTACATATTTTGACATCCTCCTAAATTATTAGATGGCCATGGGTTGTGGAATTAAATCTATTTTAAAACTCTAATCTTCGGTATTTATATACCTTCTATGTATTAGTGCTATAGGGGGAAAACTAAAGAAATTAAGGTGGAAATAAACTTGTCAGTCCTTAGTCGTAGGGGTTGGTTAAATCAGGGTTAACCTTGAGTTAAACTAGAGAACATAAAACGTGCTCGGATCCCAAGAAATATAAAATGTTATAAATTAACATTACCTTAGCTCTAAAGCATTTTATATTAGTTGCTATTCCTTCACGTTTTCAATTTTGTATTTAATTTAATTTAATGTGATAAGAATTTTCCTCTTTGGCTCAAATAATGACAGTTGACAGCTATCAAGGCTTTATAAGGATGATTTTAGTTTGGTCTATGGGTCCATACAAAATTGTAAGGGCAGAAAGCAGTTTTTTACCGAATGAAGGTTAGTTTATTTTAAGGTACTACGGAGAGAACTGTTGAATGGCTTTAGCGGGGCGGGGGTAGCAGTTATATCTAAAGTGGCTTAAGAGCAAAGTGTTTTTTTTTTTCAGCAGTTATATTTTAAGTATGCTAGGAACTCCATTACTGCTCCTCTGGTATGTTTTTAGTTGTGTATTGAGGTTGATTATAGTTTTATTCCTGGCTCCCATTGAATTAGTCTTACTGTCCATAGGGTTTTTTTAAAATTTTATAAAGGTAGACTTCAGCCTTGAACATCGGAAGATACCGTAACAATAGCCATTAGAATTTGCCTGAATTTCACTTTCTTGTAGCTCTGTACAGCTAATGAATTTTGATTTCAGCAACGTTACTGTATTTTTCAACATTCTTATTGAACCGTAGATCTGTTTTGTAATCTTGCTTTCCATCTATTGAAATTCATTGTATATTGCCCAGAAAGCCATATTTGAGCCTCCATCAATATTTCAAATGCTTATTGATGGTTCGAGAAATTAAATTCTTTCGATGCCTTCAGGTTAGTAATACTGTAAACCCAGGTGTCATCGCTAATACAGAATTTAAACAACTGAAGTGTGGTTTGCGTAACTGTTCCTACATACTACCTGCTAAAGGATTACCTAACATTTAACTCTGTACCTTTTATTGGGTTATACTTACTATTTCCATTTCTCTGGATCGTAAATTATATCAAATTGACAAATATGAGCTTGATACAAGATTTTAATTCTTATGTTTGCCATAACGCCCCAAAAATGAAATAAGCATGCATGGTTTATTTGGCGTTTTAGAAGTACAATGGAAAAATTAGAAAATGGAATGATCTATAAAGGTTTTCAGAGTAAACTATGACGACTAAGGGTTTTCACCTCTTTACCAACAAATAAATGGCAGTTTACTCGGAGAGCCTACGACGTTCATAATTTTAGTATATATACTTTAGCACTTTGGTTATTTTTGTCAACTCTTGAATAACTGGGGTTAGATTGAAATATACCATATAGTGTAGACAAACTAATTTAGCATTAATGCTTTTTGTGAGTACTTTTACTATTTTTTTTTCATTTTTTTTTCCATATTTCAAATTAATGTTGATAGCAGTTTACGTTCGATATACAATTTCAGATTTTGATTAGTGTTAATTTCTCTTCCAGGTGTATAGCGGGTTGCATACGAAATCCAATGACTGAAAAGAAATTCCGGCTAATTACTTTGAACTTGATGGAATGGAACGGCTGAATCAACATTATCAAGCTGAACTCTAGGAATGGAATTTGACTTGTTTAAAGCTTAAGGCGAGTTAAAACCAGCAATTTTATAAACACAAACGCCAGGTCTCGCTAGTTTTCTAGATTGTTCCCCCTAAAATGTTGTCTTCCATGCAAAAACAGCTGAAGCCTCCTAGATTAGTGCACGAAAATTGTATATAAAAAAAATCTAATGCTAAAGTAGCCATGGTTTTAGGATAACTGGTAACTCTTCAGATCTTTTTTTTTTTTAAGTTTGGAAAATGAAAATGAGAAGCAAATAGAACAAAAATGCAACCCCAGTTACCACAGTATCTATAGAACTCAAATTTATTTCTGTTATAACTTTAGTGTAGATCGCAAATCTCTCAAAACTAATCTACATATCCCTAAAAACTAATGGAAGCTGGTGACAAAATTAAACGTCAGTTGTCACATTCTACATTATAAAACTGTAGCATTCTTTATGAAATTAATGGAATTTTACTTAGTAAACCAAGGCAAAAACTCGTCAGTAGATGTTAGTGGACTAGTTGCCCCTCATTTTTGACCAGTAGTAGATTGTTTTAGATTAACTTGGTTAACCAATGACTATTAAACTCAAATTATTGTATCTGAAAGGGCTATCGGAGATAACTTGTGACTAGATTGTTTTGCCCTTATTTAATCCAAGCATTCGCAAGATAGATATTTAAATAGCCCTTTTATGCCTGGCAGTAAACTCGAACGGTTGACATAGAATAGGGAAATAATCAGTGGCTTAACCTTAGGCATGGGATGGAGAATGTCTTAACCGTTGAAGGAGTTTAAACTATTTTAGGAAAAATTAATGTTAAATAGGTAAAATTAACTTTGAATCCTTAACAGATTTGTGCTCCAGTTTGCGTAGTATGGCATAAGGCACTGAAGCCCGAAGACGACACGAAGGCTATCCTGCAGCAAGTCGAGAAATCGCTCGTTTGAATCCTGCATGAGTTAAGTATGACCCTCCATAATGAACTAATGCTGTAAACTTAATTTAAATCATAAATTTAGTTTAGATTTCTATTTATAGAAGACAGGTTAGATTTTGTGGCATTTGATGTTCGTATGGAATTGCATACAGACCAGGAATATCAAGCTAGACTGAGTGAATAGCTGACAATGTTTTCTGTAGGCATTGGTATTCCTAGATATTTTCCATTCAATGATTTATTTTCCCCCTTTGTTACTAAAGTGATAGGCCTCGTGGGGTTCACTAAAGCTATAATAAACTTGATGATTTTGACCAAATCCTAGTATTTAAAAAGCTCTTCAATAGTTGCATTTTTTAAATTTATTTTAAACTTAAGTTCCTAGTTTAATTGTTTTAGATGTGATTTAGACGTGAAGTAACCTACTTAGATAAGAACGTAACACAAAAAAAGGTTACACTTTTGGTAAAAGTTTCCAGGCTGGCATGCGTGAAGCTGTAATCCATTCTCCTGTAACATTGTTCTCGTACGTGGATAGTCAGTGCACCAGACCTGATGTACTTAGTTCAGCTTGTTTAGCAAAGGTCTTTTTACTTACATTTAGGTGAATTCACTGTTGAAAACTTAACATACAGTAGGTACTAAAATATTTTCCTTACTGCATATCTTTTCTTAAAATATCCTAATTTTTGTTGTCTCAAGTTAACCTCAATTTTTTGTTGGTCTTAAAAGTTTCCTAGTTTTGGGAGCTTAAAATATTCTGAATGTTTTGGGGGCTTGAATTATTTGAATGTTTTAGGGGCTTGAATTATTTGAATGTTTTGGGGGCTTGAATTATTTGAATGTTTTGGGGGCTTGAATTATTTGAATGTTTTGGGGGCTTGAATTATTTGAATGTTTTGGGGGCTTAAATTATTTGAATGTTTTGGGGGCTTAAATTATTTGAATGTTTTGGGGGCTTAAAATATTTGAATGTTTTGGGGGCTTAAAATATTTGAATGTTTTGGGGGCTTAAAATATTTGAATGTTTTGGGGGCTTAAAATATTTGAATGTTTTGGGGGCTTGAAATATTTGAATGTTTTGGGGGCTTGAAATATTTGAATGTTTTGGGGGCTTGAAATATTTGAATGTTTTGGGGGCTTGAAATATTTGAATGTTTTGGGGGCTTGAAATATTTGAATGTTTTGGGGGCTTGAAATATTTGAATGTTTTGGGGGCTTGAAATATTTGAATGTTTTGGGGGCTTGAAATATTTGAATGTTTTGGGGGCTTGAAATATTTGAATGTTTTGGGGGCTTGAAATATTTGAATGTTTTGGGGGCTTGAAATATTTGAATGTTTTGGGGGCTTGAAATATTTGAATGTTTTGGGGCCTTGAAATATTTGAATGTTTTGGGGCCTTGAAATATTTGAATGTTTTGGGGCCTTGAAATATTTGAATGTTTTGGGGCCTTGAAATATTTGAATGTTTTGGGGCCTTGAAATATTTGAATGTTTTGGGGCCTTGAAATATTTGAATGTTTTGGGGCCTTGAAACATTTGAATGTTTTGGGGCCTTGAAACATTTGGATGTTTTGGGGCCTTGAAACATTTGGATGTTTTGGGGCCTTGAAACATTTGGATGTTTTGGGGCCTTGAAACATTTGGATGTTTTGGGGCCTTGAAACATTTGGATGTTTTGGGGCCTTGAAACATTTGGATGTTTTGGGGCCTTGAAACATTTGGATGTTTTGGGGCCTTGAAACATTTGGATGTTTTGGGGCCTTGAAACATTTGGATGTTTTGGGGCCTTGAAACATTTGGATGTTTTGGGGCCTTGAAACATTTGGATGTTTTGGGGCCTTGAAACATTTGGATGTTTTGGGGCCTTGAAACATTTGGATGTTTTGGGGCCTTGAAACATTTGGATGTTTTGGGGCCTTGAAACATTTGGATGTTTTGGGGCCTTGAAACATTTGAATGTTTTGGGGCCTTGAAACATTTGAATGTTATGGGGGGTTTAAATGTCATAATTGTTTTTTGGGGGGTTTAAATGTTAAATGTTTTTTTTTTTTGGGGGGGGGGCTTAATTGTCCTAAATGGTTTGGTGGGTTTAAATGTTCTAAATAGTTTGAGGGTTTAATGTCCCAAATGTGTTTTGGGGTTAATTGTCCTGAATGGTTTGGAGTTTTAGATGGCGTGCAGGGTTTGGGGGTGGGGGGGGGGGTGGGGGTTTGAAATATCCTGGATGGTTATAACTTTATTGTAGATCTCAAATCTCTCAAAACTAATCTACATATCCCTAAAAACTAATGGAAGCTGGTGATAAGAATAAACGTCCGTGGTCATATTCTACATTATAAAACTGTAGCATTCTTTATGAAATGAATGAAATCTTACCTTGTAAACCAAGGCAAAAACTCAGATGTTAGTGGACTAGTTGCTCTTCATTTTTGGCCAGTAGTATAGTTTTAGATTAACTAGGTTAACCAGTGATTTGATTTATTGAACTCATACTTCTTGTATCTGAAAGGGCTATCGGAGGTACCTTGTGACTAGATTGTTTTGCCCTTATTTAATCCAAGCATTCGCAAGATAGATATTTAAATAGCCCTTTTATGCCTGGCAGTAAACTCGAACGGCTGACGTAGAATAGGGAAATAATCAGTGGCTTAACCTTAGGCATGGGATGGAGAATGTCTTAACCGTTGAAGGAGTTTAAACTATTTTAGGAAAAATTAATGTTAAATAGGTAAAATTAACTTTGAATCCTTTACAGATTTGTGCTCCTGTTTTCGTGGTATGGTATAAGACACTGAAGCCCGAAGAGGACATGAAGGCTATCCTGCAGCAAGTCGAGAAATAGCAAATTTGAATCCTCTGAGTCAAGTTAAGTATGACCCTCCATAATGAACTAATGCTGTAAACTTTCCTTAAATCATAAATTTAGTTTAGATTTGTATTCTATGGAAGACAGGTTAGATTTTGTGGCATTTGATGTTCGTATGGAATTACATAGACCAGGAATATCAAGCTAGACTGAGTAAATAGCTGATAATGTTTTCTGTAGGCATTGGTATTCCTAGATATTTTCCATTCAATGATTTATTTTCCCCCTTTGTTACTGAAGTGATAGGCCTCGTGGGGTTTACTAAAGCTATAATAAACTTGCTGATTTTGACCAAATCCTAGTATTTAAAAAGCTCTTCAATAGTTGCATTTTTTAAATTTATTTTAAACTAAAGTTTCTAGTTTAATTGTTTTAGATGTGATTTAGACGTGAAGTAACCTACTTAGATAAGAACGTAACACAAAAAAAGGTTACACTTTTGGTAAAAGTTTCCAGGCTGGCATGCGTGAAGCTGTAATCCATTCTCCTGTAACATTGTTCTCGTACGTGGATAGTCAGTGCACCAGACCTGATGTACTTAGTTCAGCTTGTTTAGCAAAGGTCTTTTTACTTACATTTAGGTGAATTCACTGTTGAAAACTTAACATGCAGTAGGTACTAAAATAATTTCATTACTGCATATCTTTTCTTGAAAAATCTCAATTTTTGTAGTCTCAAGCTTACCTCAATTTTTTGTTGGTCTTAAAAGTTTCCTAGTTGTTTTGGGAGCTTAAAATATTCTGTTTCGGGGGCTTAAATATTTGAATGTTTTGGGGGCTTAAAATATTTGAATGTTTTTGGGGGTTTAAATATCCTAAATGTTTTGGGGGGTTTAAATGTACCAAATGTTTTTTTTTTTTTTTTTTTTTTTTGGGGGGGGGGGCTTATTTGTCCTAAATGGTTTGGTGGGTTTAAATGTCCTAAATAGTTTGAGGGTTAAATGTCCCAAATAGTTTGAGGGTTTAATGTCCTAAATTTTTTGGGGGGTTAAATGTCCCAAATGTTTTTTGGGGTTAATTGTCCTGAATGGTTTGGAGTTTTAGATGGCGTGCAGGGTTTGGGGGGGGGGGGGCGGGGGGGGGGTTGAAATATCCTGGATGGTTATAACTTTATTGTAGATCTCAAATCTCTCAAAACTAATCTACATATCCCTAAAAACTAATGGAAGCTGGTGATAAGAATAAACGTCCGTGGTCACATTCTACATTAAAAAACTGTAGCATTCTTTATGAAATGAATGAAATCTTACCTTGTAAACCAAGGCAAAATCTCAGATGTTAGTGGACTGGTTGCTCTTCATTTTTGGCCAGTAGTAGATAGTTTTAGATTAACTTGGTTAACCAGTGATTTGATTTATTACTCAAACTTGTATCTGAAAGGGTTATAGGAGGTACCTTGTGTCTAGATTGTTTTGCCCTTATTTAATCCAAGCATTCGGAAGATAGATATCTAAATAGCCCTTTTATGCCTGGCAGTAAACTCGAACGGTTGACATAGGATAGGGAAATAATCAGTGGCTTAACCTTAGGCATGGGATGGAGAATGTCTTAACCGTTGAAGGAGTTTAAACTATTTTAGGAAAAATTAATGTTAAATAGGTAAACTTAACTTTTAATCCTTTACAGATTTGTGCTCCTGTTTTCGTGGTATGGTATAAGACACTGAAGCCCGAAGAGGACATGAAGGCTATCCTGCAGCAAGTCGAGAAATAGCAAATTTGAATCCTCTATGAGTCAAGTTAAGTATGACCCTCCATAATGAACTAATGCTGTAAACTTTCCTTAAATCATAAATTTAGTTTAGATTTGTATTCTATGGAAGACAGGTTAGATTTTGTGGCATTTGATGTTCGTATGGAATTACATAGACCAGGAATATCAAGCTAGACTGAGTAAATAGCTGACAATGTTTTCTGTAGGCATTTGTATTCCTAGATATTTTCCATTCAATGATTTATTTTCCCCCTTTGTTACTGAAGTGATAGGCCTCATGGGGTTCACTAAAGCTATAATAAATTTGTCGATTTTTACCAAATCCTAGTATTTAAAAAGCTCTTCAATAGTTTAATTGTTTTAGATCTTATTTAGACGTGAAGTAACCTACTTAGGTATGAACATTACACAAAAAAAGGTTACATTTTTGGTAAAAGTTTCCAGGTTGGCATTTGTGAAGCTGTAATCCATTCTCCTGTAACATTGTTCTCGTACGTGGATAGTCAGTGCACCAGACCTGATGTACTTAGTTCAGCTTGTTTAGCAAAGGTCTTTTTACTTACATTTAGGTGAATTCACTGTTGAAAACTTAACATACAGTAGGTACTAAAATAATTTCATTACTGCATATCTTTTCTTGAAATATCCTAATTTTTGTCGTCTCAAGTTAACCTCAATTTTTTTGGGTCTTAAAAGTTTCCTAGTTGTTTTGGGGGCTTAAAATATTCTAAATGTTTTGGGGGCTTAAAATATTCTAAATGTTTTGGGGGCTTAAAATATTCTGAATGTTTTGGGGGCTTAAAATATTTGAATGTTTTGGGGGCTTAAAATATTTGAATGTTTTGGGGGCTTAAAATATTTGAATGTTTTGGGGGCTTAAAATATTTGAATGTTTTGGGGGCTTAAAATATTTGAATGTTTTGGGGGCTTAAAATATTTGAATGTTTTGGGGGCTTAAAATATTTGAATGTTTTGGGGGCTTAAAATATTTGAATGTTTTGGGGGCTTAAAATATTTGAATGTTTTGGGGGGGTTTAAATGTTCTAAATGTTTTTGGGGTTTAAATGTCCTAAATGTTTTTGGGGTTTAAATGTCCTAAATGTTTTTGGGGTTTAAATGTCCTAAATGTTTTTGGGGTTTAAATGTCCTAAATGTTTTTGGGGTTAAATGTCCCAAATGTGTTTTGGGGTTAAATGTCCCAAATGTGTTTTGGGGTTAAATGTCCCAAATGTGTTTTGGGGTTAAATGTCCCAAATGTGTTATGGGTTTAAATGTCCCAAATGTGTTATGGGTTTAAATGTCCCAAATGTGTTATGGGGTTAAATGTCCCAAAATGTGTTATGGGGTTAAATGTCCCAAAATGTGTTATGGGGTTAAATGTCCCAAAATGTGTTATGGGGTTAAATGTCCCAAAATGTGTTATGGGGTTAAATGTCCCAAAATGTGTTATGGGGTTAAATGTCCCAAAATGTGTTATGGGGTTAAATGTCCCAAAATGTGTTATGGGGTTAAATGTCCCAAAATGTGTTATGGGGTTAAATGTCCCAAAATGTGTTATGGGGTTAAATGTCCCAAAATGTGTTATGGGGTTAAATGTCCCAAAATGTGTTATGGGGTTAAATGTCCCAAAATGTGTTATGGGGTTAAATGTCCCCAAATGTGTTATGGGGTTAAATGTCCCCAAATGTGTTATGGGGTTAAATGTCCCCAAATGTGTCTTGGGGTTTAATGTCCCCAAATGTGTCTTGGGGTTTAATGTCCCCAAATGTGTCTTGGGGTTAAATGTCCCCAAATGTGTCTTGGGGTTAAATGTCCCCAAATGTGTCTTGGGGTTAAATGTCCCCAAATGTGTCTTGGGGTTAAATGTCCCCAAATGTGTCTTGGGGTTAAATGTCCCCAAATGTGTCTTGGGGTTAAATGTCCCCAAATGTGTCTTGGGGTTAAATGTCCCCAAATGTGTCTTGGGGTTAAATGTCCCCAAATGTGTCTTGGGGTTAAATGTCCCCAAATGTGTCTTGGGGTTAAATGTCCCCAAATGTGTCTTGGGGTTAAATGTCCCCAAATGTGTCTTGGGGTTAAATGTCCCCAAATGTGTCTTGGGGTTAAATGTCCCCAAATGTGTCTTGGGGTTAAATGTCCCCAAATGTGTCTTGGGGTTAAATGTCCCCAAATGTGTCTTGGGGTTAAATGTCCCCAAATGTGTCTTGGGGTTAAATGTCCCCAAATGTGTCTTGGGGTTAAATGTCCCCAAATGTGTCTTGGGGTTAAATGTCCCCAAATGTGTCTTGGGGTTAAATGTCTCCAAATGTGTCTTGGGGTTAAATGTCCCCAAATGTGTCTTGGGGTTGTAGATGGCGTGCAGGGTTTGGGGGTGGGGCGGCTTGAAATGCCCCAGTTGTCTTGTGGCATAGTCGATTGTGTAATTCCTGTTAACACTTTTTTTTTTTTTTTACTTACAGGTTAACGTGGCCTTCAGTTGGATGCTTTTGATTGATGCATAAAGGATTATCCTGGCACTCCTTGTAAAGTACTTCAGTGGGAAAAGAACAAGTGGAACTTCTACATAAAACCCCATTTTGGACGTTTGGATTGTGTAGGAAAATGTCCCTAATTTAAATTTTTTTTTTTCACAATGAGTATTTAAGTATCTAAATATTCTTAAGTCTTGGACAATGATGAATCTAAATTACTAGCTTATTAATTTATCTAAAATCTTGAATTTTTAGTTTAGTGAATTCATACTCAACTCCCATTAGAAACTGCTTTAATGATTAGGTAATGACTAAAATTCAAAGTTAAATTAGTCTCTACTAGTAGAAATAATCGAGATTGCACTCCTAAGTGAGCTAACCCAATCAACTTAGAGGCTAACTTCATTCCCATTAACTTGGTGGCACCTATATAATGTCATGGAAATCACTCATGAAATTACTGGTGGTACAAGTATGTCAGGTATGGGCTGGGGTATGTCAGGTATGGGCTGGGTTGGGCTGGGCTGTCAGATACGGGCTTGGTTATGTCAGGAATGGACTGGGCTGTGCCATGTCTGGTACGGGCTTGGCTATGTCTGGTACGGGCTTGGATATGTCACTTATGGGCTGGGTTTGGCTATGTCAGTTACGGGCTTGACTATGTCACTTATGGGCTGGGCTTGGCTATGTCAGTTACGGGCTTGGATATGTCACTTATGGGCTGGGCTTGGCTATGTCAGTTTCGGGCTTGATTATGTCGGGTAGAGGCATGTCGGCCCGGGCTATATTGGGTAGAGGCTGGGCAGGACTGGACTAGGTTGCCAGGTGAGGGCTAGGCTAAGCTATGTCTAGTTGGAGCTGGGCTACGTTAGGTTCAGGCTATGACAGATAGGGGCTGGGCTGGGTTAGGCCATGTCAAGTAGGGGCGGGATGGGCTTGGATACGAAATTTTCAGATAGGAACCGGGTTATCTAATTTAGATCTCAAAGCATAGAGATATCTTCAGGTTAAAATTGTTCAATCCACTGTGATGGCATAAGGGGGGGGGGGGGGTAGATCGAGATTCTAGCAGTTTGCCTAAGTTTGTATATCTAATTTTTACTATCAAGGATTAGTATGTGTAGTAAGATTTGGAAAACATAAATTGAGTTTAGTTTGCAATCTATATGCTTTTTAAAGTTCAGGAAACAGGGACAAGTTAGTACAATGGTTGGGAAAATTTCAAAACTATAAAAGAATAGTTTATATAAAATCACTAAATTATATGGTGGCCAAAATTCAGTTGATGAAAAGTGATTTCTTAATTTCTTTATTTTTGGTTATTGAATGGTTTTCAATGTTGATTTGAAGGTGTGTTCTTAACCTTTTTTCTTTTTCCTATAAGCTGCTGAACTTTTTCAAAGTTTACTTACTACTAAACCCTTTCAAGTTTCATTATTATACCTTAGATTTCTGATCCCTCTTAATGCATTTTGAAAGTTATAATTTTTCTATTTTTAATGTGGTAATTAGCAAATGTATATTGGGGGTAATCTAAAGTTTAAACTATTAGTCCTATTCTTAAAAATCAGTAAATATTTCAATGGTTGAAATTCGTATGAAAAACTTACCCACTTTTATTAAATTTAAATTCGTATTTGATGGAATGTCCATCCTCCCTCACCATATTTCTCCCTCTCTCTCTCTCTCTCTCTCTCTCTCTCTCTCTCTCTCTCTCTCTCTCTCTCTCTCTCTCTCTCTCTCAATATTTGGGTGACTTGGTCGTTAGTTTAGGTGTAGTGTGAATAAAAGATAAGTGTAGCATAGGTAATTGAAAGTTATTGTAAAAGTATTTCAATTTAATAGCATATTTCAATAATGAAAAAAATATTGCATATTTTGATTAAAAAAAACTAAAGTTGAATAAAGATGCTCCTTAGGATTTATGCTTTTGGGAAGGTCAAAAGGTTATTTTAATTGATAAAAATTTAAACGTTTAGTACTGGGAATTGAATGCCTTAAATATTGCTGGATTATGCAGAATAGTGAAGTTTTAGGCGATAGTCGGCTTTGGTGTTGGGGGGGGGGGGGGGTAGTAGGGTGGTAGGAGAGCTTTGGTGTGGGGGGGGTGTGGGGGTGGTAGGAGAGCTTTGGTGTGGGGGTGGTAGGAGAGCTCTTGAGCTTTTGTGGGCGGATGGTAAGGTGGTAGGAGAGCTTTTGTGGGCGGATGGTAAGGTGGTAGGAGAGCTTTTGTGGGCGGATGGTAAGGTGGTAGGAGAGCTTTTGTGGGCGGATGGTAAGGTAGTAGGAGAGCTTTTGTGGGTGGATGGTAAGGTGGTAGGAGAGCTTTTGTGGGTGGATGGTAAGGTGGTAGGAGAGCTTTTGTGGGTGGATGGTAAGGTGGTAGGAGAGCTTTTGTGGGTGGATGGTAAGGTGGTAGGAGAGCTTTTGTGGGTGGATGGTAAGGTGGTAGGAGAGCTTTTGTGGGTGGATGGTAAGGTGGTAGGAGAGCTTTTGTGGGCGGATGGTAAGGTGGTAGGAGAGCTTTTGTAGGCGGATGGTAAGGTGGTAGGAGAGCTTTTGTGGGCGGATGGTAAGGTGGTAGGAGAGCTTTGTTGGGGGGTGGTAGGAGAGCTTTGGTGGTGGGGGGTAGGGTGGTAGGAGAGCTTTGGTGGGGGGCTGGTAGGGCCTTTGCTCGTACTAATACTAATTCTTTTATCTTGAGCTTCATGAACATGCCTTGAAATCAACAATCAAATTTTGAAAGTTATTCCAATCAGATTAAAATTTGCAGAAACTTTTCAGAGGTCCCATTCCCACTCCTTGATCCTTCCCCCTCCCAATTTGGAAAGATGAAAAAAAAAAAAATGGGAACGTTCATATGTCTGAGCCTCCCTCCCCAGTTGGCCCCCCTCACTCTTCTGGTATCAGTACTTGCCATATTCCTCACCACTGAAAGGCCAGAGGGCCCATGAAGTATATCTTGCTTTTGACTAAACCACTGTTCATTTAGGCTGTTTGAGCTTCCCATGTACGGAGCTAGTTCATTCTTTTGCTGGTTAAATGAGAGAAGTATATTAACTTGGCTATGTTGTATTGTCAAAATGCTAGACTGTCATAGTGAATATGTTCAGTCCACTTTGATTTCCCTGAAATCTTGTAGATTTCAAAGAAATTATGATAATAGTAGATTCTCTTGTCAACTCTAGTCCTGATTGTCTTGTTAAATAATCTAAATCTTTACAGCCTCAAATTGTTTTAAAGTTTTTATTTCAAGCTTTTAAATTTTTTTTTTTGAATAGTTAGGAATTTATTCTTCTTAATCTTTAATTGTAGGAGATTGCTATGTCAAATTGAACAGGTTTCTGATGTGTACACCGTAATTTCAATATCACTATATCAAATTTGTCATGTATTGTGTAAATTGTTGTGAAATTATCAAGATGGTGATTTGATATCCAAGAATGTGTTTTCAAAGTTAATGTGGAATTAGTATTTGTATTGCTTTTTTTTTTTTTAAATCTGTGAAAATCAGTTTGAAAAATTTAGAAACTTTTTAATCAATTTTTCAAAAAGTGGAGAATTTATCAATCTTGCAATTCATTGCTTTCTATTACACTGAGATATCAGAGCTCTCTGAAAAGGGGTCCAGCTGGGATTATAGATGTCCAAAGTTATCTGATTTCTACCATTTTTGTTCTTGAAATAAAGGAGGGATAAAGAACTGCTGTAGTAATTTTAGAAGAAATGTGTAATAAGTTCTTGAATTTGTTGGTATAGTTTAAGTTAGGGATTGAGTAGTTAGGAATTACTGTCAATGTTTACTAGGGGTATTAGATTATTAGGTCTACTAGTCTTTGTGTAATTAAGGATCTGGTAACCTAGTTAAGGGATGTTTGTACAGGTAAATAAGGGTCAAATTATAATTTCAAATGGTTTCATGTGCTCTGAAAGTAGTCAGCGATATGGGGCCAAATTGAAGTTCAACCATTAGATTTAATCTTATATAGTGTGATACTGATGTACAAGGATGTATCTTGTCTAGTAATTTACAAAAATTACCTGTTGAAGGTTTTTCCTGTGCGTGGAAACATTGTAATTCGATTTTAGCCAGTATTAACCCTTGCACTGCCATTAGTGATTTAGTCAATTTAAAAAAAAAAGAAACTTTTAAAAATTACCCAAATCATACCAGTTGGTATTTAATGGAAAGATTTTAAGTTTTTTAATAGGAATAAGGCAGGACTTGTGTGGTCTTGAATTTTCTGTATCGGAAATTATGCTGAAGTCACCACTGGTGGTGAAAAGGTTAAACCTCAACATTGTTCAAAATATCAAGCTAGGGCTTTGGTGTTATATTGAAATAAACTTTTAACTCTCAATTTTCTTTTAATCTTGCCAATACTCGAGATTCAAATGTATACATTAGGTTGTTCACGTTGTAAGAAGTTTATAATAAGCTCTACGTTATTTTTTTTTTCTTATAAAAAAAACTAAGGCCAAAAGCTCAAAAGCTTGGTAAAATCTGGTCTGCTTATGTGGTTTGCTTATGCTAGTCCCTAAAGCTTTGAAACTGCGTTAATGCCAATGTCTTAAAATTTATGAAACTTTTTAACTTTTCTCAAATTGTTACTTTAGTCTTTAGTAAATATATAGAAACAGAATAATTCAAAACTTAGTCCTTTGATATCCAAAACATTTTATCAACTTAATGCGATTACTACAAACTTGATAAATTTGTTTTTAGAGAATTTAGTATTGAAAAGTGTAACCAGCATATAAATTACCCAAGTTCTAATTCTTTTTTCAAAATCTGCAAATTTTAGTTGACAATTTATTTTCCCACATAGATTGGAAGTATAGAAAACTTACTGTTTTGGTTGCTTTTTAGATAATAATTTGATGTATTACCTTAACGAAAAAGTAATTTATTTCTCAAATTAGGTAGTGTACTTTTAAAATCTTCTCACGTGTATAAACTTTTAATAAAATATTTGATTTTAAGTAACTTAAAAGGACAAGAAAGTTTCATTGTACCTGAGCAAATAATTTTAAATTGTCATTGTTTTATGGCATTAATCAGTCACTTATGTTACTGCTATCACTGTAAATTGAACCCTGGGATTAAATTTAGCAATATAGGCAAGACTATTCCTTGTTCATCAGTTAATTTGTAAATAACCAAGTTGTTTAAGGCAGTCTGGTATTTGGTGTTAGTCTACAGAAAAGCTAGTATCGTACAGAAAAGCTAGTATCGTACTAAAGTTATCTTTAAAGTAGTTATAATTAGGTGCTGAATTTATATTAAGGTTATCCCAGTGAGGCACCTAGGTTAGCAATTTTCAAGAGTTAAATTAAGGTTAACAAGTAGTCTATACCTCGGGTATCACAAAAGTTTTTTACTTATTCTAAATCTTAGATGTTTTTTCGAAAGTTTGAGATTAGGGCAAACATTCAGTGGGCAGATCTAAAATTTATTTTATTTAGAGGACAATCTTAGGTTTGAAATTAACCTTCGGCAAATTATGCAACTAAAACTGTTTTGAGATTCGATAATTCGGGCATCCTACCCAAATTTATTACCCACTTGATTCTTAGATTTTAAATTTTGAATAATTGGATGGTTTTTGAAAGGACTAACGTCGTTTAATCAATGTAATTTTACTTTTCTTTGCCTTAATTTAAAGATTAAATCTATTTTCTTCCTATGGTAGAAAAATAAATTCATACCCATTATATCCCGAAAGTGCTTTCTACGAATGGACAGACCTGCTTAAAAAGTTTCCTCATTAAATCATTTAGTTTTAGTAGATCAGTATAACCTTAACTGTTAATTTGTAACTTTAAAGTTCTATTTTTCCCCCCGTTGATAAAGTTAGGTCCGCATAAATTTCCAGACGATTTTACGAATCTCGGAAAACGTTTTACGTGGCCAATATCAGATAAGGCCATAGGCAAGCTGTCGAGTGTTGAATAATCCAGCTATAAATTTTTCGATTAATATGTAGGATAAGCTTAAAGATTATTTTCACCAGTTTTTTAGTGGACAAAATTCAGATTCGTGGTTTTCATTTATACCAAAAGAAATTGAATTTAAAATTTATAATTTCTGTAATATCTTATTCTGATTTTTCACGAGATTCGCTTAAGAAATGGAATTCATTTTTGATAAGAGAATAGTCATAAGTTCATTCATATGATATAGACTCCTTAAGAGTTTTTGCATGAATTCTTTTAGAATTAAACTTAAAAACTTATTGTTTTCAAGTATGTCCAAATGTAGATATTTTGGTTAGAAGGAAATCTGGTTGTCCATTATTATAATAGTAATTTGTGGACAAAGAGAACGGTCTTATCGGCCAATTATTCTTAACATTACGGAGAATTTAACATCTCCCTCCTATATTTTTGTACATTGTTAAAAACATTTCCAAAGCATATAAAGACCGAATATAATTTTCCTTTTAACTCTTGCCTTAGAAATTAGTTTTAAACTTTTTATTTTGGAAACAAAATAATCATATTCAAATTACTCATTTCACTAAAAGGTTTTAAAGAACCAATTTTCCAAGTCTTTAATTCTCTATTGAATGTTACGGCTGTAATTAAGTTTATAAATACCGAAGATATTCCGTTTAAGGCAGACTTACTTAAAAGTATTCATATGAGAAAGAGAGTATTATTCCGAATCATTCCAAGTCTCCTTAAGCTTGTCAATAGTTTATAGCTCAGTAAGAAATGTTCAAAGAACAGGTATGTAGATAGAATTTATACAGGGCTGGGTGGTGTAGATAATTTTTATCAAGTAGGCCTACTCTTTGGTAAGTTGGTGTGCTAGTCTGTTAGGAATAAGTACTAGGCAATAGAGCACTAGGGGAATACTTAAGGGTAAGCAACAGCTTTGTTTTGTACGTAATGTTAGTTTAAATAATGTTTAACTTTCAAGATTTTAAAGTAGCCTCCGAAAAGGATTTTTAAATTAGAGTCTCTCCACTTGGCTCCAAAGGGCGGGGGGCGGAGGGTTGTTATTTGAGAATTTATTACACATGGAACTAAATTGATTTTTGTGGTCCACGTGCAAGGTTAATGTGTACTTCGGTCCGATCTGGCTATCTGCTAGGAGGAGTAGTAAGGATAGTCAGGGCAGTGGTTTGCACGTGTCTTCTCCTTTACCCGACTCAATCATGCACATAAAATGGGACGGATGAGAGATTCCTTTGGGCAGTTGTGGTTCCTGTCTGCTTTTGAGAGGGCAAAAGTTTTCTGGAGTAATCGATCGTGGTGAAATTGCACAATAAGATTGATAACGACTCCTCTACCACCCATAATTTTTAGTCTAAAGTCGTTTCTAAACGAAAATTTAGATCTTAAAAGAAATCCCCTTGCTTCGTAATTTCTTTAAGGTATATCAATTAGTGTAAAAATTTTATCTTGCTGTTAAATTTTCACTTTAATAATTAATGACTTGCTGTTTTCGTTGAAATCTAATTCAGTTATTAGAATACTATAACATTACCTTGAAAAAACATCGTACTATTCTTGGTATATATAATTCACAATCATTGTATTTTATGTAATTTTTTCAATAAAATACTTCAAAAGAGAAGGAAATGGAAAGCATTCAAGGGCCTGGCGACGTTGTTCGTTCAAAAGAAAAACAATTAAGTATTTTGTTGCCAGGTGGGAAGGGGTGGACCTTGGTGGGCTTTCCATTTCATTCTCTTTATTTTATTGAAAACTTTAATAATTTACACAATCATGGCGCTTTTAATCTCAAATGTTTAACTTCAAACTCATCTTAATGTTCAGAAAAGTTAAAGAAAACGAATTCATTCAGTATCCCATGCTATGAGGTCTGAAAGGTCCGTTTTCTATGGTTTTCTGTAGTTGGTTGGGTTCGTTGTTAGAAAATGGGTTTAAAAGGTTTTGATATAGTCTGTCATTGACTTTATAGTGTATTCATATTTCTACTTGAATATTGCTATTTGAGTGTATTGAATGAAACCTGTCCTATGTATGACAACCAATCTTCTACAATAAAAGAGTTGATCGAAATTTAGTTGTTTTTCTTCATTTTTAATCTATATTTTTTAAATTGTTACTAAAGAGTCGACTCTTAGTCGACTAGACTTTAAAAACACAGAGTTTAAATAAAATCAAGCTTGAGGCATATTCAAAGATAACTGAATTAGAGGCTAATATATCACAACAAGACTAAAGTTGTCAGGAATGAATTTATTTTATAACTGGACTGAACATGAGTTACCAGTGCACAGTCTAACGTATTATGATAATACATACATGTCATAGAGGATATTTCTCTCATACTACCAGTGAAAGAGTGAACGAGCTCTGTACATGGGAAGGGAAATAAACAAGTCTTAGGATGAACACTAGTGGTTTATGATAGTTAAAAGCGAGGTGTTCTTCATGAGCACTCTGGTCTTCCAGAGGAGAGAGAATTCAGGCATTTACTGGTACCAGAGGGGTGAGGGGGGCCGACTGGGGAGAACACTCAGTCATATGAACGTTAAGTTAAGGAGAATACTCTATGCTATTGAAATTTGTATTATTTTTTTTTATTATGGTTGTAGATTTTTCTTTTTGATAAGGATGTAATGAAAAATAAACTTGGTATATTATTCTATTCTTTTATTCACAACTTTAGTTTCATAGAAATTATTACAACCAATCCATTTTACAAGTAATAAAATTTTACTAAGTGCCTTACATGTTTCACTGCTTTGCTACTTATTTTTAAAGTATCTTCTATTTATTCATTACTACTGCATCTATTTATCATTAGTATATCTTCTGTAATTGCTACTGTATTTTGTAACTTTGATCTGAAAATAGAGCTGTTATAACAAGAAAAAACGCAGAAAAGAGACGAGTCATGTATTTTGTGAAAGACTTACAACCAAGTAAGAAATACAATATAGAGAATAAAAAAATCATCCATGGCTTAGCCATGAATGCCTTAAGAGGTCTTCTATACCGTATTCTTTTATATTATTAGACTTAAGCAAAATACATGACCACTCTTTTCTGCGCTTTTCATTGTTTTAACAGCTCTATTTTTCAGATTGAAATTACAAAATATAGTAGCAATTTATAAACAGAAGATACAATACAATTGTATAAAGACAGTAGTAATGCATAAATAGAAGCTACAGTAGCAATATATACATAGAATATACAGTAGTAATGTATACACAGAAGAAACTAGCAATGAATAAGCAGACAAAATTGCTATTTAAAAAGAAAAAAAAATTTAAATATTATTCAATTTTTATATGAACTTTACTATACAGTAGCGCAAAATTGCCATATAACGAACACTTAACCGACTCGATTACTTTTCCCTGAAAAGATGCTCTTGAAATAAAAAATAATTCAAATTGAATTCTCCTCCCTCAAAAGTCAAACTGGCCATCCCGAACTTGACCCATTCTCTTATATCCCGAACTTAACCTATTCCCTTTTATATCCCCAACTTCCTAAACCATTCTCTCCTATTTCCCGAACTTCTTAACCCATTCTCTTTTATAACCTGAACTTCTTGACCCATTCTCTTTTACACCCCGAACTTCTTGACCTACTTTTATACCCAAACTTCAACAACCCTTTCTCTTTTATACCCCAAACTTCACCCATTTTCTTTTATACCCCGAATTTAACAACCCGTTCTGTTATATCGCGAACTTAACCCTTTCTCTTATGCCCCAAACTTAACAACCCTTTCTCTTATATCCCAAACTTAACCCTTTCTCTTATAACCCAAACTTAACAACCCTTTCTCTTATATCCCGGACTTAACTCATTCTTTTTTATATCCCGAACTTAACTCATTCTTTTATATCCCGAACTTAGTCCATTCTCTTTTATATCACGAACTTGACCCATTCTCTTTTATATCCCGAACTTAACCCATTCTATTTTATATCCCGAACTTAACCCATTCTCTTTTATATCCCGAACTTAACCCATTCTCTTATATCACGAACTTAACCCATTCTCTTTTATATCACGAACTTAACCCACTTTTATATCTCGAACTTGGCCCATTATTTTACATCCCGAACTTAACCCATTCTCTTTTATATCCCGAACTTTACCCATTCTTTTGTAAACCATTCACTTTTATATCCAGAGCTTAACCTATTGTGTTATATCCCGAACTTGATCCTCTCTTATTTCCGAAATTAACCCATTCTCTTTTACGTCCCGAACTAGACCCTTCCTCTTTTACATCCTATAACTCTTTATAACTCAAAATAGGTAATCGAGATATTAAGTGTTCGCTCTTTAGTGATTATACTCCTAAGTAAAAATGTTGATTTATAGCAACTACCAAAACTTGAAGCCTTAATTACGACAAAGAATGTTTTGGAGCATGTTAGTGAACGTATATGAAAAAAAAAATCATTTAAAAGCAAGCCTATCTAGACAAAAATAGTTTCATTCCTTTAAAGGGTATTAGTTACGTTAATTTCTTTATTACTAAATTGCTTTGTAATTTATCATTCAAGAAACTGATACTAACGAGCTAAGCATTCAAAGTTGAAACTTATCAATAAGCTTTAAACTTATTTTCCAAGTTTTTTTTCTTAAGTCTCAGTTATGCATAACGCTCCAAAATCTTAAACACCCTTTAAAGTTAAGAGCCACCTTAGAATGACGACAAAATGCAAATAAAAAATATTTTCATTAAGTTTATTTCAAGCAATGATTGCAAAATCTGATTACCATCGCAAAGAAAAGTTTCAAGCAATAATTTTCCCCTTTTGGAACCTAAGCTCTTCTATTGCTAACTTCTATCGCCAAGTCCTTACCGTAATAATAGGCTAATCACTCGTTTCAAACAATATTTGTCTAAATTACCTAAGTCTTCTAGCAGTGACAATTTAAACCAGGGAGAAATTAAGCCAACGCCATCTCCCGCGTAGTGCACTAAAAAAAATCAATCTTTTCCTTCATACAGCTTGAAAAATAATTAACGAGGGTGAATCTTGTACACCTACTGCAATAGTTTCAAGTCTAAGATATCCCTTATGATACCCTCAAATTAGAATAAAGATATTCGATCACAAATAATTTATCTACAATACTCAAAATACCAAAAAACAGACTACCAAGCCTTTTCTAGACCGCCTTCCTGGAATGAATCTATAAACTATAGTAATTTCACTGAAAGCTTTCTTACATCAAGCAATATTAAATTCAAGAACAAATTCATCATGGAGGCAACCCTGAATTAGAATTCTGTAACTATTTCCATAAGCTTTCAGGTAAATATATTTTCTAATCTCAATCACCCCATTAAAACAACTATCTTTCAGTAGGATATTCCTGAAACCTGTCATTTCACTATGAAATTTCTGTACTTATTCTTTACTAGACTTCATGAAAACCATAAAACTCCACTATCTTATAACTCCTTCAGATTTTTATCCTTTAATGGGTTATTAGTTTGATAGTTACTTTAAATCATTAACATGTTCCACAAATTACTTCAAACCTGATCTAATTATTCCTTAACCTACCCTTTCTTGGTGCATTAATTTCACAATTATGCCTCGAAATCTATAATCTAATAATGGTATACTACAACCTTTCATATAACTTTTCATAACTACAGTACCATTAACTGATAAATCAGTCCTAACTTTAACATGTTAAAAATAAAGTGTTCCCTAATTCAATCCCAGATTCCTAAGCTGAATTTCATCTTCCTGACATTCCTTTAGCCATCACGTAATTTGTCTGAGGTATATTTTTGTGAAGCAGATCATCGAGCCATACTAAAAATAAAAATATTGCACAAGATAATTGTCTTTTCTATAAATTATAGTCTCCAAAGCAGTTACGTCATTCCAAGGCTTCCCCAACACAGTGAACTCAAAGGATTGGGACAAATTTTCAACTACTTTAAACAAGGATCTTACGTGTGACTAGTATGTTCAACCAAGAATTTTTCTTGAAAACAAATTTGCATTGAAAATAATTTAAGATATTCTGAAAATAATGGACAATGATGCAGTCTTAGCTTTATTAACAATTACAATTATTTTTTCTCAAACATAATGGGAACTTCATGAAAAAACAAAATACATGGTACATTATCGAGAGAGAGAGAGAGAGAGAGAGAGAGAGAGAGAGAGAGAGAGAGAGAGAGAGAGAGAGAGAGAGAGAGAGAGAGAGATTCAATATACAATTTCATACCCGGTAATATTGGTAACTCGACCAATCTAAATTAAATACCATTAGGTATACAGGCTTTTAAATGGCTGTGATATGAAATATTTTCTTAGCCACTGGCTTGTGCCTTTTCAGACAAAAACTCTTCAAAATAAATATCTTAAAATAATAACTTGAGAATATTTTGAAAAAAAAAAACAAATATTCTTTACGGAACTTTCCAATTACCTAATGACAAGTCATTCAATGATATCCATGGCACCAACGCTTATTCTATAGTACAGGGACAGACTAAGTTATTAAAACTAGTTAATTCTTCCCAAAATTTGGATATAATTCAACGTAATTCAACATTAAAACAAACTCCAACATAACGAACACAAAAGACATTGGTTAGGTCAACTTAAACTTAACGAATGAATGATTTAGTTCTCTGGCATCCTGATATCGAAGGTCATTGATGCCGATAAAAGTTGAATAGAAGTTATATAGCAACACCAGATATTTAAAGCCAATATCAAAATGAAAAATAAACTAACTAAAACTATAAATGAATAATTTCGAAAGCACATGAATAATTAAGAAAATGGTTTGAGGTTATAGTTCCAAGAAATTTTAAACCATGCAAAAAAATGAGAAATTAGAGCGTGAAAAGCCAATAAACCCACAGTCACAAGTTTTGAAGACTTGTTTATAGTAGTTACATAAATTCACAAATAATAATTTAAACAGTCTAGAACAGAAATGTCAGTCAAATCCTTTCTTTGGACAATTATGCAGTTAACTGGTCTCAAGGACCATCAAATATTTGGCAATTACTTTCTGGCAAGACATAAGAAGTTCTATTGGTCAACCTGGATTATCAAAAAATACATTTTGATTGGTTTCCTCCTATAAAAATTGCAGTAACTAGTTTTAAGATCTTAAGTTACTCGAGCCATGAGTTTGAAACCCCTGGACTTGAGGAAACTAACCTCTGGCTTTTCAAGTTCATAAAAAGTTGTAGGGAAAATAATTTCAATGATTAGGAAATTTTTAGATATTTAAGTCCCCAGACGTTTGGTTTTAGTTTCCTTACTTGACAGGACAATTATAAATACCTTAAAAGTGATCAAATGCATTATGACTAATAAATTAACATCTTAAATTTCATAGCCTTTCTGGTTAAATATCTTAGAAGAAAAATTCCTGTCTATTACTAATTACAACTTTTATATAAATCTGGGTCCTTAAGAGAACGTTAAATTTAAAACTATTTTGAATCGCTTTAAGGATGGTTTAAACTTCGTGGGAATAATTCAGATGGTCTTAAACTAATAGCTTATAATAAAGTATTAAGACTTAAGACGCTATCAGAGCTTATAGGAAATTATAATTATGGTTACTAGATAGGCTATTCACTGAAATCTAAGTAGTTGAAGATAATTATTATGCTATGGCATAATAATTATGTGAAAATTTTAACCATATGAAATACATTACTAAGGCTTAAAGAATTGAATTTATAGACTGGTTAAAAGTAGATGTTCGGAGTGGAAATTAAATTCCTTATATGTAAAGAGAGTTTGAACCAGATTAAGTAAATTTGACCAAGAACAAGAAATGTTTCACCAGGTAAGGCTCTAAAACTAAATTAAGTCTCAAAATAGAGAATTCGTTAAACGCATTGACAACTATTTTTAAGGACCGAGACTGCCAACTTCAAGGGAAGTACATAAGAGACATGGCAAATTTTAAGAAAAAAAAAAAAT
The DNA here is from genome assembly GCF_036898095.1 of Palaemon carinicauda. Taxonomy (NCBI): domain Eukaryota; kingdom Metazoa; phylum Arthropoda; class Malacostraca; order Decapoda; family Palaemonidae; genus Palaemon; species Palaemon carinicauda. The sequence goes on from NC_090761.1 coordinate 3,003,852, forward strand.
CATCCTTAGGAACTTTGCTTGTTCACAGCAGTTGTCGAGGTGGTTTCAACGTAAGTATTATAACTGCAGTAAAATGTATGTAGAGCACTTGAGTTGCTGTAGCAGAGTATAGTTTGATGAATTTGTCGGAGCGTTGAGAGCAGAGCTTTAAAGGATTGTTTCCTTCAGCCAAGGGTTCTTTTATCCTGTGAAAAGAAGAGATGGTTTAGGATAAGGATGGATATTTTTTTTAATGTCTAGAAAATGCAACCAAAAATTTACAGCACGAACTTTCCACTTATGACAAACAAGAATAATTTGCATGAAGTACCCAACAAAAATCCCAGAGAGTTTTATATCCACCAAGTCAAATTTTCACGTAACCTCACAATCACCACCTTTATAACAAGTCCTAACAACCAGCCTCTTCCACGCCGATCACCTATATATCTAAAGCACAGCTCCATTGAATAATGTTAATTGCAACAGGTTTATAGTATAGTTAAAACTATGGATATCATCTTCTCTCTCATCTTCGATAATACTCATTTACACTAGATAGTGAACCATCCAGTTATTCTTACCTTGAATGAAGTCTAAGTCTGCAACTACAGTAGAAAGGAGTAAAGTGTTTGATCTTAAATAATTTAGATAGCACCTCGTCTGCAAGTTCCAAATCAAGCCAGTATCTGTAAAAGTAAAGTTCAATCAGCTAAATGCTAAATTCAATAAAGTTTCATAAATAGTATACACATTGATAAAAGTAACAGACAACGAAAACAATTCAGCATTATCATTTGAAACATCGCTAATTACATTCCTACTGATCTAAGTACAGTCTACTCAAAGTAGACTATCGTTAACTGGAGCTTCACTGTATTAAGAAAAAAATAATTTCCATATATCAACGTTATTTAAATTCTATATTTCATTACTTCAAGGCAATTAGGATAATTTTATTCAGTAAGCCAACAAATTGATTAGTATTCAACCAAAAAATCTAAGTGTAATTCTCATTTAAATCTGGAAATCTAGAATTACCTTTTTTCAAAAACTATAGTTAAAAATTTGCAGTAAAACTAAAAAGACCTGGAATAAATTTTGACAGGAATTTAATGTTTTAAAAACTGATATATTGACTAGGAGTGGTATTACGGTCACCAACCTGTAAAGGTAAAAAACTGTCGCCGATATCTGATATTAATAAGGCTGAGAACCGGATTTTTACGGAGAATTTCCAATCAAAAGACTAACAGTATAAAATGCACACATTTTTGTTCGTTAACAGTCAGGGTTCAGGACCTGTCTTTGTACACTCGGGCACTAGTTTCTCTTCCTCTTTGTTTTGTTAAAAGTTTTGTTAAGTGTTATAGTTTATAAATGAATTGTTTAGGAGTTTGTTGAAATATATTTCTTGTTTCCTATCCTCACTGGGTTACTTTTCCTATTGGAGCCCTTGGGCTTATAGCATCCTGCTTTTCCAACTAAGGTTGTAGTTTAGAAAGTAGTAATAATCCATCTAAAAGCTCTATGATAGCCATTCTCTATGTTGTGAGAAGTGTGGGTACATGGGAGGTGTGTGGATCCCCCCAAAATACGACGAACAATCAGTTTGTAATTACAATTAAAGAAATTGACCAAATATTTTCATTTGTAGTTTGTAAAGTAAAAATAATCCGTCTAAAAACTATGATAGCCATTCTCTGTTGTGAGAAGTGTGGGTACATGGGAAGTGTATGGATCCCCCCAAAATATGACTGACTGTAATTACAAATAAAGAACTTGACAAAATCCTTTCATAGTTTTCAGCCAACCACGATATAGTTAACACAAGCAATTCACGTTAATTCCTTTGTTCTACGGACCTCTTGGCTGTTTCAAATAAAATTCTTTCATAGCGAGGATGAAGGATTTTATTGAAATGTTAGCTTGGGCCTTTAAGTAAACTATAGATTAGGAAATTGGGTTATTAGAAACTTCCGTGCGTTGACTACAAAAAAAAAAACATTATCGTTGGAAGAAATTTCTACCTTAAACTCAAGTTTATTCTTGCTTAAATCATTATGCCTTTTTAATCATTTCACAAAATGAAATTACCTAAAGTACACTAACTTATTTCAAATATAATAATCAATAGTTTCTCGTTGAGAAATTACATATGAATGCCAGTAAGTATTAAGAGCGCTATTATTGCCTGCGCTATTTTGTAAACATTTTCATTACTCCAAATACCAAGGTTATTAGCTGCGCTCTAGTAAGCCTATGCGTTTTTTACCAATTTAGATTACTTAAATGATCCTCCACTACATTGAGCTAACTGAAAACTATTGTTAGTTATATTTTTATACTCTAATTTCAATGCACAAGAAAGCCTAGGGTATTTCACCTGCAATAAACTTTCAATTGGGCTCTACAGGGTGCTATAAGAGTTGGAAGACCCAGACCTATATGGCTGAGGACTGAACCACGAAGTAGATGAATGGATTAGTATCTAATTAAAAGGTCAAGGTATACTACTGTAAATCTAACAAGAGCCCCTTAGCCTCAACAGGCGTAGGAGATGATGAATACTACCTGTATAAGTTGTCAATTTATATTAAGTTCTACTTACATTGAATTGCATATGAAATTAAAATTAAGCTATCTGAACTTTTAATGCAATAGAAATTTGCTGTACACCAGACAATGTCGAAACTACATTAGTTACGGGGTTCAGTTATTAGAGCAAAAATTACAATTTACAGTTCTATTGCTTAAATATGCGGCCTCAGATTGAATAATCTCCATAAAGGAACAATGCGGTAATATTTAACTTCGTCCCCGTCTTTCCCTAGAATTACGATGGAAGTAAATCTCTTAGCATTGACTATACCTTAGAAGGGATACAAAGATCCCTACACGAACCTTTAAAGTTTCAGATTGATAAAGGATGGTTCTCATCAATACATCTATATAAACTTCGTGATAACCTTTTGTTAATTTTCTCTAACAATTAGAAAGCTTTAATTTACAACAGGCTGATACTTTTTAGATCAATTCAAAATACCAAAATCGCTGCAATTTTCATTATGACTTTCACTTAAGAGCGTTCGAGCACTAAATGCACAAAATCTTTAAATTACAGAATTATCAGGATATAGAAAACCTGCTTTTTACAACAATTGAAATGCTCAAGATTCATTTACCATTATAGAAAATGCGTACCAACGCCATTCATATTAATAATTTACCTACTAATGTTTTATTTTACATATTCCAAGGCTAATTAGTGCACTCGCTAGCTTACTACATAAAGACATTCAAATAAAACTATCCTTCGTAGGTCTGAAGGCAATGCTTATATGCGGCTGGTAATGCTGAATTCCTTTAAATGTATACGATATAATGTATTATGAAAGATCCTGTAGAGTACGGTTCCCCTGCAGTACAGCTTAGAAAAAAGCACTGCTTAAAGCAAAGTAATTTTTAAATTAATACCCTTGGCCCTCACCGTAAGACAATACTACACTTTTCTTTTAGTTTCATTCCAGCTATGACCAGATTGTGACAGGATCTTCCTATTCAGGCATTTAAAACAAACTTCTCTAACAGATTGACGTAAATGTCACTTATATTTAACTAGCAATTCTAACCTTGTTAATAAGCAAATAGTTTTATTCACCTGATTTTTTTTAAAACTAAATATTTGCTATTCCTTTGCATCCTTGACTCACTGGGCTACTTTTCCCTGCGGGAGTCCTTAGGGTTAAAGTTTTGTGCTTTCCAAACCAAGGTAGCTTGACTATTATAGTTCAAGTTAATTAATAAATATCCCCAATACTGTTTTCAATTCAAAGTTGCCTATGCATATTTAAAATTGAAAAATACTCATTGATCAAGTGCACTCGTTGACTTGTTCCCGAAGCTAACGCTATTAAAGTTAATGAGAGCATGCGATATAGAGATTAAACTATATACTCTTCATCAAAAATACATTTTCCACATCTTATTTCACTAAGGATATTACCTTAAAAGCTCAACTCGTTTTAACCAATTGTTCTATTACTGTACTAGCTACAGATCGATCCCTCTCCCTGGGCCGCGAGTTTAAGCCGTTTACTAGGGAGGCCACTGCCGTGGTAGGCCCCTAAGGTAGTGGTTGGGCTTTTTCGGCTGACGTTCTGGTGAGCATCTATTCTGATAGAACGAACTAGACATTTAACCTTCAACCTTTTATCACTAGTTTCTCCTAGAGATGTTATGTATGGAATGCTAGAAGGAATAGAGTGCACTAATTGCTTAACAGGAGGTATCTTATTACAATAAATGCCAAGGGTATTAACTGCTACAGCATTACATGTATTTTTAATAATCAAAATTTGAAACTTTCCCTACGTATACATTAAGCTAACAACCGTACTCTTCATTATTTCTAGAATACTTTACCATTCTTATACTGTATTGATAAACGAGAGAAGCCAAGGGAGTTTTACTAACACTTACTACCTGTATACTTTATATCTTTCATAAAAATAGTTAAATTGAATTGGGCATAAAATGAGTTATTAGATATACTTAGTGACAGCATATTTGGCCCTTCTGATTAACGCTCCATAATGAATATTACACAAAATATGCCAGGTTATTAAATACTAAAATATATAAAACAAGCCATCGAGAGTTTTTCGGCCGGGGGTAGAAAATTCCCAACAAAGATTAAGCTGTATTACGAATTAAATCTAGATTATGATAAAACCAGTAATTAAAGCTAAAAACGTAAAATTCATACAGCTACTAGTTTCATTATATATTCTTTTTAATCCTGTGAAAAGAAATAGTTTAAGATACGGATGGATATATTTTCAAAATTTTCTTGACAAAGTAACCAATTATTTACAGCACGAACTTTCCACTATTATGACAGACCCCAATAATTTGCATTTAGTACCCAACGTATATCCTAGATAGTTTTAAATCCACCAAATCAAATTTTCACGTAACCTCACAATCACCACCTTTATAACAAGCCCTAACCACCAGCCTCTTCCACGCCGATCCCCTATATATCTAAAGCACAGTTCCATTGAATAATGTTAATTGCACAGGTTTATAGTATAGTTGAACTATGGATATCATCTACTGGTCTTCTCATCTTCGATAATACTCTGTTTACACTAGACAGTGAACCATCCAGTTATTCTTACCTTGAATGAGTCTCTGCAACTACAGTAGAAAGGAGTCAAGTGTTTGATCTTGAATGATTCAGAGAACCTCGTCTGCGAGTTCCAAATCAAGCCAGTATCTGTAAAAGTAAAGTTCAATCATCTAAATACTAAATTAAATAAAGTTTTATAAATAGTCGGTACAATGATAAATGTAACAGGAAACGAAAACTATTCAGCATTATCATTTGATCATCCCTAATTACATTCCTACTGATATATGTACAGTCTGCTCAAAGTAGACTATCGTTAAAAAAAAAAAAACTTTTCTTATATCAACGTCATCTAAATGTTATTTCATTTAATTCTGGAAATTTAGAAATTTTAATGCCAGCATATAACCTTATTTCAAAGACTATACTTCAAGATTTGCAGTAAAACTAAAAAACCTGGAGTAAATGTTGCCAGGAATTAAGTTTTAAACATACATTGACTGACTGGTATTACAGTCACCGACCTGTAAAACTAAAAATAACTATCGCCGGTTTTTGACATTAATACAGCTGAGAACCGTATATTTTGAAGGAGAATTTCCAATCAACAGACTTGTATAAAAGGCATATAAACTTTTGTTCGTTCATATAAACTTTTGTTCGTTAACAATCAGGCTTCAGGACCTGTCTTGAGGGTACACTCGGGGACACTTTCTCTTTCTCTTGTTTTGTTAAATTCTTTTCTAGTTTATATATGAATTGTTTGGGGTGTGTTGCTGTTGAAATAAATTTTTCCTTTTTTCTTTCCTCACAGAGCTAATTACCCTGTTGGTGCCCTTGGGCTTCTAGCATCCTGCTTTTCTATCTAGACTTTTAGCTTAGTAAGTAATGGTGATAGTAATTCGTCTAATAGTTATGATAACCATTCTCTAGGTTGTGAGAAGTGTGGGTATGAGAAGTATGGCTCCCCAAAAATTATGACAAAATTATGATAACTCAGTTTGTAATTACAATTAAAAACCTGACATCCTTTCATAATTTTCAGCCAGCCGCAATTAGTTAAGACAAGCAATTCACATTAATTCCTTTGTTATACAGACACTTCTTGGCTGTTTCAAATTAAAGTTTTCATAATGGAGGATTCTTTTCATTAAAATATATTAATGAGCCTTTAAACTATCAATTAGCTAATTAGATGGTTAGAAACTTCCACGCTTGGTTGACTAAGGCAAAAAAATTATTGCTTGCTAAGCTACAATTCTAATTGGAGAAGCAAGATGCTAAAGCCCAGGTGTTCCTCCAACGAAAAATAGCCCAGTGAGTTAAGGAAAAAAGGAAAATATATTTCAATAACAGTAACAACTTCAAATATCCTTACTTGCATCATTACGCCTTCTTATTTCACATTAAAGGGATTTACCTCAAGTACACTAAGGCCTTTTTTCCAAATAAAGTTTATTAAAAGTTTCTCCCAGAGAAATTACCTACGCCAGAAAGTATTAATTACGGTATTATTGCCTGCATATTTAATAAACATATTACACCAAATACTGTTCTTAATTGTATTCCTAAGCTTTCTTACAAATTTAAATTAAATATTCCTACGCATACACTACACTGAGCTAACAACTAATCACTTCAGTGTTGCCGTTATATTTTTCCATTCTAATTTCAATACGCACGAAAAGCAAAGGAAATTTTACCCGTACCAAACTTTCAATTGGGCTCCACAGGGCACTAGAGTTGGAAGATATAGGCCTACATGGCTAAGGATGGGCAAAATCTAAGACCCTTTGAGTCAATAAGCATAGATGAATGCTAACTGTATAAGTTGTTGATTTATACAAAAGTTCTACTTGCATTGAATTGCATATGTAATATAAATTAAGCTATCAAAACCTTTAATGCAAAGAGTTGCTGTAAGTCGCACAGCCAACAAAACTTTGAAACTACTTTAGAGTGCAAGCAAGTTTTTGGGCAATGCTGTAACTAACGCTTACCAGTAATAGATTTTGCTTTAAGTGTATTACACCCAGTGTGGAAATTTATAACTTATCAATAATAGACTTTCCCTGCACCCAGAGAAAAACTTACCTAGGAACGGATTATACGGATACGAACAAACATTATAAAATAGCTCCGCCTTCTCTCCCTGTCTACTGAAACGGTAGTTACGTGTGGTTTAGTTATTGGAGCTATGATGATAATTGACAGATCTATTTGTTTAATATGCGGCCTCATCAAGATTGAATAATCTCCATATCAACAAAAGGACATCACGGTAATACTTCATCCCCGACTTTCCCTAGAAATACGATGGATGAAAATCTCCATTTATTGAGTAGTTTAACTAAGACATATCTCTATACGAACCCTTAAATTTTGATTAATTTTGAATGGTTTTCATTAATATACCTCCTATAATACCTTACTTGTGATAATCATTTGTTCATTTGCTCTAAAGATTAGAAAGCTTTAATGTATAACAGACATACTTTAGCTAAATTCACAACACCAATATCACTACAATTTCACTTACGACAATTAATATTTCACTTAAGAAGAAACGTTCGAGCACTAAATGCACAAAATCTTTAAATTACAGAATTATCACTATATAGAAAAACTGCTTTTTACAACAATTGAATTACTCAAGATTCTTTTACAAATATGCAAAATACATACCAACACCATTCATACTAATAACTTACCTACGAATGTTGTAATTTACATATTCCAAGGCTAATTAATGCACTCACTATCTTACTGCATTTAAGAAATTCAAATAAAACTGTCCTTCGTAGGTCTAAACACAGTGCTTTGATAATGTAGCTATGGCAATAAAAGTTACATGCAGCATATAATGCTAAATGCCTTGGAATGTATACGATAGTATGAATTACGAAAAGACCTATAGCATTCGGTTCCCCTACAGATTAACATAGAAAGAGCACTCCTTAAAGCAAAGTAATTTATGAATTAATATCCTTGGCCTTCACCATTAGATAATACATGGTATTTTATTAGTTTTATTCCAGCCGTGACTACATTGTGATAGGATCTTCCAATTTAGGCAGTTGAATCGGCAGAACTTCAGAAACATTTTAAACTCTGTTGAACAGGTTGACGTAATTTTTTTTTGTATTTCATAACTATTTTAACGTTGTTACTAATCTAAAAATTTTCATTCATCACCATGTATATTTATTCCTTTATATCCTTAACTCACTGGGCTACTTAACCTGTTCGAGTCCTAGGGCTTTTTAGCATTTAACTTTTCCAACCAAGGCAGCTTGACTAATAAGAGTTAAAAGTGTATTAATAAAGTTACCAAAGAATGTATTGCATTAAACATCCCCATTACTATTTTCAATTCAAAGTTACTTATGCATATTTAAAAGGAAAAAACTTGTCATTGATCACGTGCACTAGTTAACTTGTTCCTGAGGCTACGCTATAAAAGATATAGCTAATGAGAGCATGCGATATTGAGATTAAACTGTATATACTCTTAATCAAATTGATAAATTTTCCACACCTTATTTCGCCAAGGATATTACTTTAAAGCACAACTTTTTTAAACCAATTGTTCTATTACTGTACTAGCTACAGATTGGTCCACCTCATTGGGCCGCGAGTTCAAGCGGTTTACTAGGGAGGCCACTACTGTGGTAGGGCACCACAGGTGGTACTTGAGCTTGCTCGGCTGACGTTCTGGTGAGCATCTATTCTGATGGAACGAACTAGACCCCTAAACAACCTTTCATCTCTAGTTTCTCCTAGAGAAGTTATGAGAAGTTAAGTATGGAATGCTAGAAGGAATTTAGTGCACTAATTGCCTAACAGGTATCTCATTACACTAAATACCAAGGGTATTAGCTGCTACATATTGCATGTATTTTTACAAATCAAAATTTACGAAAGGTTCCCTACGCATATATTAAGCTAACAACCGTACTTTTCATTATTGCTGGAATACTTTACCATTCTGATACTATATTGATAAACCAGAGAAGCAAAGAGAATTTTACCAAATTTTACCAACACTTACTACCTGTATACTTTCCATGATTTCAAAAATAGTTAGACAATGGGCATAAAATAAGGAATTAGATATACATAGTGACAGCATATTTGGCCATTCTGATTAACGCTCCATAATGATTACAAAATATGCCAGGTTATTAAATACTAAAATATATAAAACAGGCCAGCAAGTTTGACTGTTTTATCATCCGGGGGTAGAAAATTCCCAACAAAGATTAAGCTGTACTACGAATTAAACCTAGATATAACTAGTAATTAGGCTAACAACGTGTAAAATTCCAACAGCGACTAGCTTCATTATATCTTGGGACATTAACCTCTGCATTCCTCAAACTACTTTCAGTATTTTCTATATTTGAAGGATAAAAAATTTTAATCTGAATATTACAATAACCAACAGTACATTTATATCATCAGTCTTGAAACCTTATTTGTAGAAAATATTTTTATATGATGGGTTAAAACTAATTTTGAGCAACTGTTCCATTGTACGCCTCTAATAAGAATTTGATAAACGTTCCAAAACTGAAAATAACTAAATATAAATTTCGAAAACTAAACTCAAAAGGTCTGCGCGGTCAATAAAGAACCGAAAAAAAGACTCACAAAATTAAAAAAGGATATCTCGTCAAGCTAATTAGCCACAAGGTTTTGCCTTGAAGAGACTTCAAAGTTCGTATAAAAAATCCTAGGAACGCTATGTTAATTTAATTGTGATTACACCTGTTTTTCGTCCACTTTACCTTGAAAAACATTCACCTTTGAAAAAAAAATTATACAGGTACCACAAACTAAAGGAAAAACATGTTGTAATACACCGTTTTTGTCCCATTACCTCGGGGAAAAAAAAAAAAAAAAAGTAGAGGTACCACAAACTAAAGGAAAACTTTCTCTGCATGTTAGAATAAACTTTTTTTTCCTTACCTCGAAAAATAATCACCTATAAAAAAAAAATTAAATTAAAAAAAATGTAGAGGTACCACAAACGAGAGGAAAAACTTTTCTACATGTTGGAATACTCAGGTTTTTTTTTTTTTTTTTTTTTTTTTTTTTTGTCCTCTTACCTCTTAAAATAATCACCTATTAAAAAAAGTACACAGATGCCACAAACTAAAGGAAAGCTCCTTTCTCTGCATGTTGGAAAACCACTTTGGTATCCAGTTTCTTGCCTATAGATAAAGAAAAAAATGTTCAGCTAGCAACTTTTTAACCACCAATTGCTGCCCAACCGCAACTTACCTTCCTTTCACAAGATGTTCCGATGCGAAGCACTTCTCACCAAAGACTAAACTGAGACTTACGGTACAGATTCTCGATTTCAGTTTTTCTCTTTTCAGATGACGTCATTCCACTGGTTTTCAACCAATCACAAGCGTCCGAGTCACTCTGTTCTAACAACGATGGGGACCGAGACTCCTGATTGGCTTAGGGAAAATAAACTACCTGGAGTATATTTCCACCAGTAATTACTGTTATAGGTTAATACAGTTATGTCTTATTTCATTTAGTCGTTTATTAATTGTAGAAATGAACTAATAACAATGTGATGGGAATAAAATCTATGCACAGAGAGAGAGAGAGAGAGAGAGAGAGAGAGGGAGAGAGAGAGAGGCTTCTTTTATAGAGGTAATTCTATCATTTCCATTAAGAATGCCAAAATCCTTTTTTATCGAGCAATTAAAACAGAAACTCCGATAATTAGTTCCACATTTAGGATATTTCAGAGAGAGAGAGAGAGAGAGAGAGAGAGAGAGAGAGAGAGAGAGAGAGAGAGAGAGAGAGAGGCTTCTTCTATAGAGGTAATTCTATCATTTCCATTTAGAATGCCAAAATCCTTTTCTTATCAAGCAATTAAAACAGAAACTCCGATAATCATTGCGGTATTTAGGAGTTGCTCTTAATATCACTGAAGGAACTCCAAACAAAATGACAATTGTAGAGAATAACAATATTATTTTGCATATAACGCAAGCAGGACTGGGTGTAATTTTTCAAATTAGTTTCTAAAACCCGAATGAAAAAACTTGGTAAATTCTCTTAAAAATTGACACAGTTAATAATCTCTATATAAACGAAACAATTACTGAAAATATCCAATCTCAGTGTTTTTAGTTAGAGGAATTATCATTATTATTATTATTATTATTATTATTATTATTTTATTACTATTGTTATTATTATTATTAGCCAAGCTACAACCTAATTTGGAAAAGCAGGATGCTATATGCCCAAGGACTCCACCAAGGACAAATAGTTCAGCGAAGACAAGGAAACAAGGAAATAAATAAACTATATGAAAAATAACGAATAAGGAATATAAAACATTTTATGATCAGTAACAACGTTAAAATAAATTTGTCATATATAAACTATGAAAAGAGATTTATATCAGCCTGTTCAACATAAGAACATTCGCTGCAAGTTTGAACTTTTGAAGTTCCACTGATTCAACTGCCTGATTGGGAAGATCATTCCACAATCTGATCAGAGTTGGAATAAAACTTCGAAAATAGTGTGTAATATTGAGCTTTGTGATGGAGAGGGCACTCCTAGTACTTCGCACTACGTACATTTGTATTGAACAAATATGTTTTCCAAAGCTCTGAAGTGTAGAGCCTTGATTATATCGAATTAAACATAATCCTACCATAGGATTAGCCCCTACGCTTCACAGCTGTGTTGGGTAGTTTTCGGTATTCACAGTTTAGGTACATGCCACTAACATAATATTCTATTAGTACGAATGGTCGGTCGGTCTGTCTGTCTGTCTGTCTGTCACTAGTACCCGATGTATCATAACCTCTACAAATAATTTTTAAAATTTACTGTACAAAATATTGATGACAGCAATTCATCCATTAGTGTCCATTTACATGGTTAAACGCCTAATGATATTGTACTCATTATTTTTCTTTATTTTCCTATACAAATAATCGGTTTATCTTTCATTTATATACTTGAGTATATAGAATATCTGTAAAATCACCAACTTGACCTGATGCAAGTATTATTTCTCTCCTGAGAGGAACAGTTTGCCACTTCAGCTGTATTTGTAAACAAAAATATTTCTTAGTAAAAACTTTTAAAATTAACATGTAGTTTCACACGAAGAGCTTCATGAAATGGATAACGAAATACATATTGAATAGGTCGCTATCTATTCTTCAGAGAAACTAATTTTCTCTTTAGGGTAATTGTACATAATACTTGTTACTTAAAGACTTAAAGGCCCCTCATGAATGGCAGAGGCAAGGGACAGTGACATTGTCCTATCAAGCAGGACAGTGCTCTATAGGCTGACCATATATACATACAATCAGAGCCCAAGCTAGGACCAAGGAGGGCCAGACAATGGCTGCTGATGGCTCAGCAGACAAATTTATATTCTAATATTGCTCTGCAACTCTGGTCAACCTGAATTTTTACATCAATGCAAAGTTAAAAATCTAATATAGAAATGCAGATATGAAATTATTGCACGTTGGTTTGAACTGGCAAACAATTTTCTAGAACTCCTATGAATCTTTTATTTTGCAAGCTAAGCTAAATCAATGCTTTTGTTTGCTAAATATTAAAGTGTTGCTTAAGAAGTTGAAAGATTGGTTGATCTGAAGTTTTCTGGCATCCTGACATCTGAGGTTTATCAATATTAAATAGGAGCAATGTTTAAAGACATAAAGATCACTCATGAATGGCAGAGGCAAGGGACAGTGACATTGCCCTATCGAGCAGGGCAGTGTCCTAGAGACTGACCATATATTATAGGATCAGTGCCCAAGCCTCCTCTCCATCCAAGCTAGGACCAGGGAGGGCCAGGCAATGGCTGCTGATGACTCAGCAGATAGACCTATAGGATCCCCCAACCCCAAACCTTACCTCACAAGGATGGTAAGGTTGCAGACACTAATGACACTAACGAGTCTGAGTGGGACTCGAACAGCCGACTGGAAAACACCAGGCAGCGACGTTACCAATCAGGCCAAAACAAACCTGTTAAAGTTATTCTTTCAAAATAATCATCTTGATCGGAAGGTTAAATAAAAGAAAGACAATTCCTCCACAAAATATATTGACTCTGGTGCCACGACAGCAACTGATAGATATACAGATCGATAGATAGATAGATAGATAGACAGTTAAACGGTAAAAATGCTACAAGCTAAATGCAAAGGAAAATGAAGTTACAAAATGTCAAGTACCATCAAATTAAAAAAAAAAAAAAAATTACCTTTTTTTTGGTGGGATGGTTTTTGGGTTACATTCCCCAATAAATCCTTATTGAATAACAGAGGATATGTCAGTCATGTTCAAGGACATCCATCTATTTCGTGGGTTCTTTAAAGAAACACTCATGTTTCTGGTATTTCTATTTGTAAATGAAACTAAATGGATTCTGTCATGATGAGACTATAGAGAAATTCTATGCATTTTATTTAAAGGAAACAGTTCTCTAGAGTCTAGGAGATGGGGAGTGGGGGGGGGGAGGGGGGGACAAAAGGTTTAAGGGAACAGTTCTATAGGAAATGGACAAAAAAAGTTTAAAGGGAAGTTCTCTAGGAAAAGGGGGAAATAGAACGTTTAGGGGAAAAATCACATAGGGAATGGACAAAAAAGGTTTGAGGGAAACGTCCCTTAAGAAATGGACAAAAAAGGTTTAAGGGAAGTTCTCTAGGAAATGGGAGAAACAAAAGGTTTAAGAGAAAAGTCCCCTAGGAAATGGACAAAAAAGGTCTAAGGGAAAAGTCCCCTAGGAAATGGACAAAAAAGGTTTAAGGGGAAAGTCCCCTAGAAAATGGACAAAAAAGGTTTAAGGGAAAAGTCCCCTAGGAATTGGACAAAAAAGGTTTAAGGGAAAAGTCCCCTAGGAAATGAACAAAAAAGGTCTAAAGGAAAAATCTCCTAGGAAATGGTAAAAAAAGGTTTAAGGGAAGTTCTCTAGGAAATGGACAAAAAACGTTTGGGGGAAGTTCTATAGGAAATGAGGGAAACAAAAGATTTAGAGGAAAAGTCCCCTTGGAAATGGACAAAAAAGGTTTAAGGGAATTTTTCTAGGAAATGGAGGAAACAAATGGTTTAGAGAAAAAGTCCCTTAGGCAAGGTACAAAAAAGGTTTAAGAGAAGTTTTCTAGGAAATGGGGGAAACAAATGGTTTAGGGGAAAAGTCCCTTAAGAAATGGACAAAAACAGTTTAAGGTAAGTTCTCTAGGAAAAGGGGGAAAGAAAAGTTTAGGGGAACAGTTCCTAAGAAAAGGGCAAAAGTTTACGGGGACAATTCCAAAGGAAATGGAGAGATAATCAAAAGGTTTAGGGGAACAGTTTCTTTGGAAATAGGGGTAAAAACAAAAAGGATTAGATGAAAAGCCCCTTAGGAAATGAACAAAGAAAAAAAAGGGTTAAGGGAAGTTCTCTAGGAAACGGGGGAAAAAAGTTTTAGGGGAACAGTTCCCTAAAAAAAAAGCTTAGGGGAATAATTCCCAAGGAAATAAGGAGAAAAACAAATGGTTTAGGGAACAGCTTTTTAAGAAATAGAGGGAAAAAAGTTTAGGGGAGCAGGTTCCTAGGAAAAAAAAAAACGTTTCACATGGCTGTCTGTTGTGGGAGTAATAGTCAAAAGAAAGTTCCCTAGGAAATGGGGAAAGAAGGTTTTAGAGGAACAGTTCCCTAGATAATGTGGAGAGAAACAAGGGTTTAGGGGAACAGTTCTCTAAGAAATGGTGGGAAAACAAAAAAAAACAAAAAAAAAGTTGACGTGGCTGTCTGTTGTGGCAGTCATATTTCGGCAAAAAAACCAAATGTACTAAGATTTTTATAAGAGAAAGTAATTACCACTTTTGTCATTTAAGCATAAATGACTTAGTATCAGATTTATGGTAATATACACAATTGGACACTTTTTAAACCTATCATATTTTATGCGAATATTCAGTTTACAAAACTAGAATTTTTGTGTTTTAGAATTTACCAACATTCGAAGAACTTACTACAGAAACATGAATGCTTTTATTTACAAGTATACAGTAAAGATACAATTTCTATGGCTGAAAAAATGTTATGCTGTTACTGCTAAGGATATGGTTAGGAAAACATGCTGTATTTCTATAAACTCTCTTTTACCGCGGTCAGACTTGGCTATTTATGAAGTAATTTTCAGATGATTTTGTCTGGGGTATTTAAATTCATTTACTGACCTCAGACGGGAATAACAAAACTACTGGTATAAAGTAACTAGGCTTTTCAGGATTTCTGAAAAGCCGCAGGCCTACTCATCTTAGATCTATGTACCGTTTAATGAAAGGGGAAGAGGTGATGAATGATAATGCTTCACGAAACTGTCTCTTGAAGTCAAAATCTAAGAGTTCAACCAGGCTTCTGAACTACATCAACAACGGTTACGCGTCGTTACTGACTTGGCAATCAAAATTCTGATGTTGAGACTTCTTTAAACTATATATTCACTGTATATGAAGCTCCCAGAACTCATTAAGAATTATTCTAAAGATCTGGAAACAGTTAAGCATAGATTGATAGATAACAAATATATAATTTTATCACAGAACTAAAGAATAATTACTATACCAGTTTAGGGATGAGTTGTTTGAGACACGGTGCAAATTCTATAACATACAAATAGCACCTGCATGGATTGGATGAATTTTGTTTTCATTTCTTAAGAGAAGAAAAGTAGGTGATACTCAAAATCTATTGGTTATCACTCTACTCCTTTGGCAGCACATGCCCAAAGCAAGTTTCCTCCATCGTCTGAAAAGTCAGGAGTCAATCAACGCATTTTCCAAACCAGGTTAGCAGCAATCATGCACGTCTTTCCAATGCAGTCAAGGTTACATCATATAATTTTATGGGTGGGGAACAGTCCTATCATACAAAAATACCTCGAAGTATGAAAAAGTAGTTTTAGTTTACCTTAGGGAGAAATCTTACATGTTAGGATACATACTCAAATGCAAACATCTAGAGACATATTCAAAATTGTCTGAAACGACAAGTTCTCATAAACAATAAACTGGAACCGTGAAGTTCTATTCCTTTCGCCTGTTCTCACTTTTAAATGCCATACACTTTGCAGAGAAGGACATCTGGTGAGTGTATTTTCTGTGGATAATCCTCATGTGTAACATATAATGATAGCTTGTACACACAGTCTCGAAACGCCTGAAAAGCGAAGCACAAATAAAAACAAAGTTCGAATGACATTACTATAAATGGAACTGTGTCATAATCTAAGGACAAAACAAGAATGGGATTATGTCATACAATATATGAGGTAAGGGACCAGAAATGCTATTACTCTTCTCTTGAACCTTTAATCGCCTCAGAGATTACGGGCAAAATAAGCTCCACCCCCTGATGATGTCATAGCTAATTCTGTTGTCTCTCGCGTTAACAGCAGCCACAACACATTTCCATAAAATGTTTATGAGTTAGTATAGTTTGAAATTTGTAAGGGGGTGTATTGTGACCGATCTGACGTGGGAGACAATGTGATTGGCTATGACGTCATCAGATGGTGGGGTTTATTTCGTCTGGAATCTTTGTGGTGACTACAGGATTACATAAAGGGTGGTGCAAACATGGAATATAATGTTAATTAGCAGCAATACACAAAATTTGCAAAAACCTCAGGAAAAAACAAATAAATCTTTTAATTCTCTCTCACAACACACATGAATTATCATATAAGTGACATTTGATTATATAAAGGCTACATATGTGTAGGTTTTTCTGCTTCGTATCAAACCATTTTCTCTTTGCGACTGGTTGAACATCATGTTGAATTATGCTGACATGTGTACCTTTTACAATTTAATCTCATTTTCTAATACTTTCACAGGTTAAATAAAATGTGCAAACTACTGTGGCTGTGATTGGTAAAAGGAATAAAGTCTACATGAGTGAACCAACTGAGAGTATTTTCTTTTTAGATGTATGATGCATATAAAACTTCACATATATATTTCAGATGTTTACTCATTTCCATTCCCTAGTGACGTCAGTTTCATGCAGATTATTTTCTCATTAGAATAAACAACATTTTGGAAAAGATCAACACAGAGAGACACCACAACTGAGGCTTAAAGTTTTACGCCAGACATTCCGTAGCACCCGAGTTTGTTAAGTAGCAACGTCTACAGTTAGTATATAAGTTTGCATATACTGTATGTGTCATCAAAGAGACACGTACGCACTCACACAAACACACACCAACACTACTCTGACTTGATCACGCCACCAAGTTATCACATTCTGCAGAAACGCAGTGCCACCCTCCGTC
Source organism: Palaemon carinicauda (assembly GCF_036898095.1). Lineage (NCBI taxonomy): Eukaryota > Metazoa > Arthropoda > Malacostraca > Decapoda > Palaemonidae > Palaemon > Palaemon carinicauda. The sequence continues at coordinate 3,021,302 of NC_090761.1, forward strand.
AAATGCCATATTGCAATGCCAAAGAAACCAGCTAAGGGTACTAAAGTATTAAGGCTTAGTCCAGTCACTGAATGACACAAAAGATTAGTTGTGAATGTGATGGTATTACCACCGCTATATTTACAAGAAATGCATAAACTGCTAGCAAGTTGTACAGAGCCTCAGTAATGTGTTGAATCTGTCAACTCTGAATTTTTTTTTAATTGTGTACAAGTCAGCTTCAAATAGGTAACAATTCCTTAGAATAAAGAAATAAAGCAAGAGAAAATGTTATCTTCTCCTTATGAAAAACTTCAATAAACATTTTATCCTTAAAGACACCAGATTTTGTTTAGTTAATTTTCCTTCACATTGATATCATAAGGACTATGAAACATTCGAGATCAATCGGGTGCTGTACAAATCACCGTGTGGAGATGGAGAGAAGGAAGGTAGGAAACTTACAAACCTATAGAAAGGGCTGGAATAATCCTTCTGAAGGAACAAACTCTCAGAGACATGTTAATCAGGAAATCCATCATACCATTAGTCAAGTCTGATTAAGAGACAGTTGAATAGTTGAATAGACGAGCCAATGAAAGAACAGAACTAAGATCCAACGTTATATTGGGAAAGTGAAAAAAAATAAAAAAAAATTACTTTATGAAATATAATACCCTCCTAATCTCATTTCCTAAGGTTAAGGAAATAATACAATTGATCAGTCAAGATTGAAACTGTGGCAAGGAAGATATACTTTTTGTAGAACACCTTAATTAAGTAACTATTTCCCTTTTCCATATATCAGACTACGATTCCGTGGTAATAATAGAGATACGCTGAATAAATTCAAACTAATTTCTTGCTCATTTTGATTCAAAGACAGAAATTACATTAAAAAATCAAACATGAGACCAAAGAACTATCACAAAAAGTGGATAAACTTTCACATCATAAAAGATAGCATCGGTAAGCATTGAAGTTGATGAATGATTGCATAAATTACTTTCCAGTCAATATCCACAAAAATTCTAGAACAAATCCTTGCTGTATCTATCCATTTACAGTAATGCCTCAATGACATACGACATTCGAAGATTTTTTCGCCTCATATTACGAAAAAATACTCAGGATACTTAGATATATTGAATTATTCCAACGTATTTGGCTCTATTTCATTATACGAAAAAATCATGTTACGAAAGTCACTCAGAAACGAATTAATTTCGTATCCTATCCTGAGGTATTACTGTATCATCTTCCCTTAGATATTGCTTCTTGTCCTTTGAGAGACTAGTTATTGTAAAGAAGCAAGGAAGAGGAAGACCACTTTTAGTCTACTTGAGATGCATTGAAATATTCAGGCCATGTTTTTTTTTTTTTTTTCTGTTGCTTGTCCCGATGCGTTACAAGAAATTATGAATATCATAGGTCCTGTAGATTGTAGGGTTCCCCTGCTGTATATGACCAGAAAAGCAGCCCGTGAATTAAAACTAAAGTAAGTAAATATCCAGAAGTTAAATACAAAATAACCTTTCATAAGTTGTCAGAGAAAACACGGGAATACAGTATAAATAAATAATCTGAAAATAACTAAATTCAGTGTCTAAAGATGCTTCTACAAGCAGGAAAAGTCACAAGAGGAGGCTATTTCAAAAGAATCATCCGACAACTCCAAGGCTCCTCAACTATGGTGAAAGTAACCCTTTTTTTTAATTCTGACACAGGAACAGGATAATATCATAATCATGTGGCTGACAAACGAATGAAATGATAAGATTTAGAACAGTATGTTGATGGATAATAATTTCCTTTGGGTTTCCTAGTCACATGTAACTCAACAGTTTTAAAAACATTATATTAATAAAGAGACATCTTCTATACTGACCTTATATTAAGGAAAATTTTTTTCTATTTCCTTTACGCGAAATGAGGAGACTCAATTCATTTGGTGTATTTCTACATAGAGATTCCTTTTCCAGTTTACTTAATATGCAACAAGTTTGACATAGATAAGTCTCTTTGGTCACTATAAATAATACTAGTTACATTTCAAGCAATTAAGTATACAACTAAAAGAGAAGACCCACAGTTTCTTGAAGAAACTTTACCTTATACGTATCAGCACTTTCTTATGAACAAACCAGACCCTTAAGCTTTTCCTCACTCAAGAATATATGGGGGTTTAAAATTCAAACTGGTCTATCTTTTCACCACAAAGATAATAAGGGACATACAGGTCTTGTATTAAAAAATCTCAGTATAGACAATAAGCAAATTCTAATTCTCCATTTGGATAAACATAAAATATTTATGCTGATATAAACAGCTCAGAAATATCATTGAAACACTGATGGTTACTTGAAAATGCTTCAGTCCTTTACACAAGACAGAAAATGTCTAACTTCTGTCTGAGGACATAAAAAACTTTCCTTCCTTTGGTAACTGCAACTCCTTGAAAACCATCTCGAGTATAAAACGACAAATTAATCTTTAAGTATCACTTGACCATAATCCCAGGGAGACTTCAGTGGACTGAGTCTTCCTCCATCAAAATATTAACCCCACGAGCTGCATTTCTAAATAAACCAAACACTGAAAGAGAACACAAATCTACAAAGATGTCCAATGGCTGCTCTTTAGCTAGGTTAAGATGTTGATGGAGTAAACAGTGCAGGTAAGGCTTGGTTATACTAGGATAATATATCTATATACATGTTATATGTATGCACAATTTGGAGACGACACATACATATGATTTAGTATAGAAGTAAATCTTAATATATATCATAGAGTATAAGTGCACATGTATAATCTACAACTTACATAGTAACACCATAAAATTCACATTTCCACGGCCACCGTGAGGACCTGGAGGGAGGTGTTAGACACGTTCTTAAATCTAGAGTAATCGTAATAAATCTCTTTGCAAAGTTCCTTGAAACAGCTAAAACAAGTATCTTAAGAATGCACCAATGCCCCTTGAAACAGCTAAAACAATTATCATAAGAATGCATAGTGTATGTTATATTGATCACTGCGAAATTTGGTATCATAGTCCCCTGAGGGATTTCTAATTTGTTTATACGTGTATTCCTCCAAGATTTGATTAATTCATACGTGGCATTTGTAAGAACCTTACAATATGCATTGCTACCGTCAAATGAATTATGAAATAACTACTATGCTTTGATAATGAAACCTACAACATGTAATGTTTAAGAGTGATTGAATGGTACCAAACTAATCTCCTTTATTTATCTGGGGACTGCTGTTATACTAAAACAAAATACAATCTTAGCTGATGATAAGGTCTGGTGACTATGTTAATCCACAATCCCTAAATCAAATACGTAGATTTCCTGTAGGATACATTTGTTTATCAATCAAAAAATGTAACAAAGGAATGAAGGGTAACTGACAACTAAACTTCATTGACTAAGAATGACTGGTTCTGTTTCTTAGACTATAATCCATTTTAGAAATTAAGAATAATGACACAGGTTTCAGTGTATTCATCCTTGAAATTAGGAATAATGACATAAGTTTTAGTGCATTCATTCCTGTAACTAAGAATAATGACTTAAGTTTCACTTTATTCATCTCTTTCTTCTAGGTGAATAAAAATTATGCATAGAATGTGCGCATAAATTTTACATTTATATAAAAAAAATTCTGGCACCATTTCAATAAGTTCCTCAAAAAGAACCATTATTAAGGAAAATAACTACTTATAAAAAATAATTACATATTAAATCTCGGCTAAACCTAAAGGATAATTTAAATCTAAATTTTAAAATCTTAAAAAAAGATAATTATGGGTATCTCATTATAAACACAATTGTGCATTGTACGAAACAAAATACTGTATCGAATTAAAATCCCCAAACCTATCGTTAACCTTGCCCCTTTCTCTTTAATCATTTACATAGGCTACAGACCTACAGTAAAACTATACTGTATAATGATAATTACGTGTACAGATGTGTAAAACACATATTTTTTTTAAATGCAGTAGATGGTAGGTGCTCTGTGATAAGAGTATTTCTCATTTTTCACAAGAGGTATTAATTACCAGTTACAAAAAAAAAAAAAAAATCAATACTTTACTACTGTACTTCTGAGTATTTACACAGAAAAATTCCACATCACTAATGTAGTAGCATTAAAATTCTAAGTGGCGCATTCTGTGACACTGAAGTCCACAGGTAGCCTCATATCAAAATAGATCACAAGGACCTCCTTAGCCTGGAAAAATGCAACTGTATTTTACAAATGGGAATATCTTATACACAAGTCAGATACTATTAAGATTTTCTATAAGACAAACCTTCAAAACCTTTTCTTCGGGAATTTCATTTCCTTTGAAACTAGTAAGTCTTTGACTCCTCTTCATTTACTTCAGTGAATTTTTCTCTAAAGTTGATGGCATCTAATACACTAGTACTGGAAATTCCTTGTTCAGGGGTATGGGAACTCTGATTTTAGACTTCTTCTGGACTATTCTAATAATTACTGTTCTCTTAAGAGCATAATAAATAGTCAAAGGCTCTTGAGAAAATTTCTGCTTTGGTTATGGTACAATTTTGTATGGCAATCATGCTTACAATAACTGATTAAACACAAATTGTCTTAATAATTCATGATAAATATGAAAGTAAAAAACTGGTTCACAATAGAGATAACTCATATTCTCGCTCAAGCAGTTCTTCTTCAGCACAAAACTTCCACCATAATTTTTCTGTGATGGATTGACAAAGCAAGTGTTTGAACGTAATAAAATACTGTTTGCAAACACCGACAAAGTATTGGAGTCCTAAGTAAAAGGTGCTTACAAGGAAACATCGCAATGTATTTTTAGAGTCCTTTTTCACCACTGGACAGTCCCCACATGAAATATAAAAATCTCACCTAAAACTGTATATTGAAGTCCTAATGAAAAAAAAAATTATGCAAAATACTAATGACAGAAGCAGGCAATTTTGAGGAACAAGGTATCTAAAATAGCCTAATACAAAAAGGTGTTGAACCAGGAAATATTTTCAGACATATTTGAAAATACAGTAGCTACAAACTTTTTCCATTAGAGGGAGCGTATATAAAAAATTTGGATTCTGTATCTCTTTCACTGCAAGTATCATAGGTGGGTCACTGACTCCGGCAAACTAAGATAAGAGGTGCAATGGTATGTTATGTACTACCTTCCATTCATAGCAACATATGGACACTTAAGAGAAGTTATCTCTTGCTGACTTATCCTTGAAAGGAATATATCTGTCCAAAGAATAAGTTTTCTGTTGTCTTATGTACCAAGAGCAATTAAAATACATTTAATTTGCCATCTATTTAACTCTTCTGAACTAAGAATAAAGTTACAGCAGCTTAAAGAACTGCAGTAAAAAGGCTTTGAAGGGCTTTCATTACTGCTGAAGTTTTGACAGAATCAAAAGCCTCTCCTATGTGGGACAAAAAACAGATCCTAATTTGGCAAGATAGCGTGAATATCTAATCTTTACCAGGGTAACACAGGTGGCCGCATATCAAAAGGAAAAAATCAGTACAAGAATAATGAAGGAGAATGTCTATAATAGTTGTAGTGATACGACTTAGTCCCAATAATCCTCGTTTTTCCTCTAAGAGGAATCCCTTCCACCTGCAAAAAAGTCTTTGTCTATTGTATGAAAAAGTATAATGAAAATATATATATTTATATATATTTATATGTTTATATCTAATAATACACTGCTGCCACTAAGACAGGTCACTGCATAAAATGTTATGATTATGTCTTGGCTCTTAGCAAAGGAAGACTGACCAAATGTTAAAAATGAACATATAAATTGTTCTCCTGCATGTGTACGTTCTCTCAATCTAGGGATCACGAAGAGCAAGTTGGCAAATAACATCCCAGAGACCAGCGTAAATCAGAAATAAAGGGGAAAATCATTATCTCATGATTAAAAACACGTTTTAACGCGTAAATTCATGGTCCACATTGTCTTTCATCAAAACTACACCATCTTAACTCGCAGGATTTACTTCCTCATAGTTTATAATGCTATTTTGTACACTTAGTTCCTCGAACATTCCTATAAAAACAGACCAAAATACCAGACGAATAGCATCAACAAGGGATTAATTGCTAGGCTAAACCATATTTCAGATACAATGAACCAAATTATCCCTCTGATTCCATCAGATCAACACTGCAAACACACAACTGATGGCAATATCAGAATCCATCAGAAGTAGAGATGAATTCGAAATCCTTATCAAAATGCCTCTTAACATGGTTGCTTGGGACCAGTGCATTGATGCCAGAGAGGTATAAACCTTAAGAACCAAGACAGGCAGTGAGCCATTGTTATAAGTTAGTTGTATTGTTCGATTTGCTGGAACACTTTATGATCTTGAGTGACATTTTCAGTGACTTTCTTTCCTTCTGTCTCTGCGTGGAGATATCTCTGTAATAGTGGTCTGAAGCCGTTCTTCTTTCGCGTCGCCAAGAGGATCGTCTTCTTTTTCAAACGGCCTCCGTAAGTCCCGTCCTGTAATAATTAAATACTTGTTGAGAGATTTAGACGGACGAAACTTGGCATCTAAAAAGGCAAAGGACAAACGAAGAGTGGAAAAAAAAACTGGCATCATGAATCCAGATTTGAGCATAATTCAAGATATAAGGAAAAAAAAAAAAAAAACAGATGAAAGAACGATTAAGAAATAGGAGTAAAATGTTCAATAAGATTGATAAAAATCAGGTTCAAAATATCTAGAGGGAAATGGAAGTTGAAAAATGTCTGCTAAAGGCACTCTGGTCAAAGTTTGAATGAAAAGAAAGACTGATAAGCACAGGCAAAAGTGAAACAACTCTTAATATAAACACTAGAGATGAAAAAAGACCTTGATACAAAACATTAGAGCTGCAAATAGTAAAAATACAATAAATGCATAGTGTGATAAAGTGTAAAGTCAAGAACTTGGTGTTAACAAAAGTATAAAACTTGAGTCTTTCTAAATAACAGGAAGAAGTACACTAGAGTATATCAGATTTTCTCCTTGGTTTACCTTACGTCTATCAACTAACACTTAATGAACTAAGTTCTACTTCTCAATGGTGTTGGGGGTATACACACTGCTGGAACTGTCTGTAGTCGCTGCAAAGATTCCAGGCAAAATAAGATCCACCCCTTGATGATGTCATAACCAATCACGTTGTCTCCCACGCCATAGCCAACATGATTGGCTATGACGTCATCAGGGGGTGCGGCTAAT
>NC_090761.1:3033435-3035935 GCF_036898095.1 Palaemon carinicauda
TCATCATCATCATTTCAGCCTTCAAAAGTCCTTTGTTGGATGTAGGCCTTCCCCAGGTTTCTCCACAGACTTCTATCGCAAGCTATTCTGTGCCACTGTTGCTTATGTTGGTCTAAGTCACCTCGCCAGCGGGTTTTTTGTCTTCCTCAGTTTCTTGTGTATCCTCGGGGTGTCCAGAAGGTTGTTCGTGATGTCCATCGGTTGTCTGTCATCTTGGCAATGTGCCCTGCCCAGTTCCATTTGAGCTTGCTAATGGTTTCAAGGATATCCATTACTTTAGTTTTTTGACGTATCCATTTAGCTGTTTTTCTATCCTTCCATGTTAGATCTAGCATAATTCTCTCATGTGCCCTCTGCATTGTTCGTAATTTAAGGGAAAGCTTTTTTGTTAGATTCCAAGTTTCGGCGCCATAGGTTACAGTGGGGAGGATACACTGATCATAGACTTTCCTTTTTAGATGATAGGAATCTTCTTATTTTTTAACACTGTACTGGCTCTTCCAAACGCTTGCCAACCGAGGGTTATTCTTCTTTTTATTTCGCTCTCTTTACAGGCGTCATGTAGAGAGATTCGTTGTCCTAGGTAGATGTAGTGGTCCACTTCCTCAATTTGTTTGTTTTCAATTTCAAGTATGTCATTGCCTTTTCAGTATATTTATTGCTCATGACTTTGGTCTTTTGGAAGTTCATGTGGAGGCCAATTGATTTGCTTGCTTCATTTAGCTCGGTGAGCATATGTTGAAGCTCTTCTTTGGTGTGAGCAATGATAATGATGTCATCAGCAAATCTTAGGTGACTTAGATATTCTCCATCTATTTTTATTCCTTTTTCTTGCCAGTTGAGTTGTCGGAAAGCTCTCTCCAGGCAGGCAGTAAACAGTTTGGGTGAGCTAGTGTCACCTTGTCTGACACCTCTCTTGAGTTGGAATGGTTCAGAGTCCTTGTGGAGGAGAATAAATGATGTTGCATGGTCATAGATGTGACAGAGTACATTAATGTAAACTGAGTCAACTCCCTGTTCTTCCAGCGCTGACATGACCTCCTCAGTTTCAACCGAGTCAAATGCTTTGGTGTAATCTACAAGTGCTACTACTAGTGGTATCTTATATTCATTTGTTTTCTCAATGATTTGGTTTACTGTTTGTAGATGGTCAATTGTGGAGTAGCCTCTTCTAAAGCCCGCTTGTTCCCTTAGCTGATTTTCATCAAGCTTTCCTACAATTCGGTTGGTGATAACTTTGGTGAAAATTTTATAAATAACATTAAGGAGGCTGATTGGCCGTTGGTTGTTCATGTCCCTGGGGTCGCCTTTTTTGTAGAGTAGAATGAGGATAGCTTTATTCCACTCTTCTGGCGTTTTGCTCCTCTTCAGACATTCATTGAATAGTCGCGCTAGTCTGACGTGGATTGGCTCATCAGCATCTGCTATTAGGTCTAAGGAATATAGATATTCTTAAACAGAGTTAAACAAGCATAGGCTAATATTGGTTTATATGGAGTCTATAGCCAAACTTTATCCTAAATCCTTTATTTTATGATACTATCTACTTTCAGTTTATGGTGATAGTTTTGTTATGCTTAAGTAAATCTTACTCACTTTATGTCGCACAGGTTTTTAAGTTATTGAAGATAATATTCCTAAAGGCATCAACTCATAAATTTGCTAAGATGACTTAAAATATATATATATATATATATATATATATATATATATATATATATATATATATATATATATATATATATATATATGGTAATTTTTTATTGTATTACAGGGTGAACATTTCACTCCTATACTGTACTGTACTGTACTGTATGTCAATTAAATATCTAATTATATCCATACAATTACCTTATGAATTCATATTATAATCAAATCAATCTATCTGAAGAATTTTTAAATATATCCTAAGCAAAATACTATAATTTTAGCTGATAAAAAGGCTATAGAACGCAAACTATGATGGAGGCCTCTGGTTGGTTGAAGCCAGGGGCCAACTTTTTGGGAATTTGTCCCCAAATCTTGGAATTTTTAGAGGTTTTTAGGGATATCAAGTGTGTAAATTCCCATACGTCTGGTAATTGTAAAATACTAAGTACTCATGAATAATTCAGTCTTCAATAAGATTAATAATGACTAAGAATGACTTAATTACGTTTTACTGTTTTCCTTTGGTATGACATTCATTACAATTATAATTTGATTGATATATCTTTCAGAGAATAAACTGAAATCCGAACATGAGTTCATAATTCAAAAATAAAATTTTACTGTTTGTGGTTTCATGAATGTCAAAATTGAAAGTAAATATGGGATATGTTATAATACTAGAAGATACAGAAGTACATAGTTCTGTATTTAGTAGGCTATAGGTTCCATTTTTGCTGGAGACTACCTGGAGAAAATAATTCTGATCTGGGGAACTTTTAGGGACCGTCTAGGGAAGTCCCTGACAGCGTAAACAGAAGATTCATTTCTGTCCCAGACACAGAGAGAGAAA
>NC_090761.1:3038435-3143435 GCF_036898095.1 Palaemon carinicauda
TATTATTAAGGTTAAGGGTAAAAAGAGACTCTTCAGCTATGGTAAGCAGATCTTCTAGGAGGACACTCCAAAATCAAACCATTGTTCTCTAGTTTTGGGTAGAGCCATAGCCTCTGTATGGTCTTCCACTGTCTTGGGTTTGAGTTCTCTTGCTTGAGGGTACGCGCGGGCAAATTATTCTATTTAATGTTACTTCCTCTTGTTTTGTTAAAGTTTTTATACCTTATATAATAAATATTTATTTCAATGTTGTTACTGTTCTTGAAATATTTTATTTTTCCCTGTTTCCTTTCCTCACTGGGCTATTTTCCCTGTTGGAGCCCCTGGGCTTATAACACCCTGCTTTCCCAACTGGGGATGTAGCTTAGCAAGTAATAATAATAATAATAACAATAATAACCTATCTCTCAGGATAAGTCTTCATTTTATTAAAATAGAAATGTTTATAAAGGTAAACGCATTCAATGTATTATCAAAATTATTATTTAAAGATTCATTAACCCAATGAGTCAAACTCGACTTTTATAGACCCCCCCTCTCTCTCTCTCTCTCTCTCTCTCTCTCTCTCTCTCTCTCTCTCTCTCTCTCTCTCTCTCTCTCTCTCAACGATCTTTTAGAATTCGCTCTTTTTATATTCACGATTGGCCTAACTGACTTGGGAAGACCATAGCCATAACTATTAAGGAAAAGCATTAATGTTTATATATATATATATATATATATATATATATATATATATATATATATATATATATATATATATATATATATATATATATATATATATATATATATATTTAATTATATAATATAAATGTGTGGTGTACTTAATGGATTCTTTTAGCCTATATTGAACCAAGACATGCTTTACTGGAATGCATACATTTACTGAGGAAATGATGATAAGGTTTATTTTATAAATAATTTACACTCTGGAACGCCCTTAACAACAAACACAAGTTCGACGGTGGATGACGCAACAGTCAGGCGTTGGCGAAGACACAGGAATGTGACATTTTCTTTTTCATTACTTGATTTATCGATGTTGATTACGCTGATTATAAGAACATCAAATTACTCCATAGTCATGCATCTTCTGGCATATAATTATTACTCCCTAAATGATTTGAATCTGTAATGAATAAGGTTATTCTCCATTCAAGGAAATTTCATTTGGCAGCGCTGTCCCAAACTCGTCCCACCAAAATTTTAACTATGCTGATGATTGTTATCTTGGTCACTTGTACAGGGACATGACTTATTATCCATGTGTTCTAATGAAGAAAGGTAATACTAAACACTTTCATAAGTAAACTCAGGTTGCTTCCGATATCATATGAAAAATTCACACCATTTTCTGATGAAAATGTTCATTCCTAATAAGGAAACGGTCATTGGACAATTTACCAACTACCGATTCTATAGCCTCTACCTTCCTACTACACTTTTTGGACACACGTGTTCTTCAAATAATTGACTATATTAGTTTGGACAAGGGGCCTCTGAGGCCATCTATTGGCTGTAAAGTAAAACTCGTTACGGTTATTACTATAGTATATAACACGATAATAACAGTATTTTCTCCGGTTATTCCAAACATAAAAGGAATTTATATATAAAATATTTTTTTTTTTCAATTACTATTGGTGTGTTTTCAGAGCACGTAGCTGAATAATACTGTTGATACAGCACTATGCTCCCATTTAATAGGTCGTGGATTGCTTGCTACTCACTGTCCATATTCAATGACACCCAAATAGGAATAGACTTCAGCACTTTCATAAGTGAAGAACAGGGCTTGACGTAAGGAAGTTAGTAACCTCACCCTTACCAAAGACTTGTTGGGTATCTGTAGGACTGTGCCCTTTGTTGATACAAGTTTATGGGCCTTCCAGTTCTCAAATGACATTAAAACACGAGGCTATTGTTTATTGTTTCTGACCTTTCTATGCTTGATTCATCTTCTGAGTTCAACAGATGCATTAGGCCTGATTCTGGACACTGTCTAAGCTGTTTTGTCTTCTTGATTCGGATCAAGGTCCACTCACTGGTGAGGCTAGGATTCTACCCATTTTAAGCAGTTACTTCCATCGGGGTTTCTATTTAATTCCTTATTGACATCATCCGTACCTTATCTTCTAAATTATGGCTATTTTCTCCTTTTATATCCCTGCAGTCAATCTGTTTTCCCAATTATATCTCATCATGCAATTCAGCCTTTTATATCCCTGCAGTCCATCGGTTTTCCCACTTATATCTCATCATGCAATTCAGCCTTTTATATTCCTGCTGTCCATCTGTTTTCCCACTTATATCTCATCATGCAATTCAGCCTTTTATATCCCTGCAGTCCATCTGTTTTCCCACTTATATCTCATCATGTATAACAGCCTTCTATATCTCTGCAGTCCATCTGTTTTTCCACTTATATCTCATCATGCAATTCAGCCTTTTATATCCCTGCAGTCCATCTGTTTTCCCACTTATATCTCATCATGTATAACAGCCTTTTATATCCCTGCAGTCCATCTGTTTTCCCACTTATATCTCATCATGTATAACAGCCTTTTATATCCCTGCAGTCCATCTGTTTTCCTACTTATATCTCATCATGCAATTCAGCCTTTTATATTCCTGCTGTCCATCTGTTTTCCCACTTACATCTCATCATGCAGTTCAGTCTTTTATATCCCTGCAGTCCATCGGTTTTCCCATATCTCATCATAGAGTTCAGCCTTTTATATCCCTGCAGTTCATCTGTTTTCCCACTTATATCTCATCATGCAATTCAGCCTTTTATATTCCTGCTGTCCATCTGTTTTCCCACTTATATCTCATCATGCAATTCAGCCTTTTATATCCCTGCAGTCCATCTGTTTTCCCACTTATATCTCATCATGTATAACAGCCTTCTATATCTCTGCAGTCCATCTGTTTTTCCACTTATATCTCATCATGCAATTCAGCCTTTTATATCCCTGCAGTCCATCGGTTTTCCCACTTATATCTCATCATGTATAACAGCCTTTTATATCCCTGCAGTCCATCTGTTTTCCCACTTATATCTCATCATGCAATTCAGCCTTTTATATTCCTGCTGTCCATCTGTTTTCCCACTTATATCTCATCATGCAATTCAGCCTTTTATATCCCTGCAGTCCATCTGTTTTCCCACTTATATCTCATCATGTATAACAGCCTTTTATATCCCTGCAGTCCATCTGTTTTCCTACTTATATCTCATCATGCAATTCAGCCTTTTATATCCCTGCGGTCCATCTGTTTTCCCACTTATATCTTATCATGTATAACAGCCTTTTATATCCCGGCAGTCCATCTGTTTTCCCACTTATATCTCATCATGTATAACAGCCTTATATATCCCTGCAGTCCATCTGTTTTCCCACTTATATCTCATCATGCAATTCAGCCTTTTATATCCCTGCGGTCCATCTGTTTTTCCACTTATATCTTATCATGTATAACAGCCTTTTATATCCCTACAGTCCATCTGTTTTCCCACTTATATCTTATCATGTATAACAGCCTTTTATATCCCTGCAGTCCATCGGTTTTCCCACTTATATCTCATCATGCAATTCAGCCTTTTATATCCCTGCGGTCCATCTGTTTTCCACTTATATCTTATCATGTATAACAGCCTTTTATATCCCTGCAGTCCATCTGTTTTCCCACTTATATCTCATCATGTATAACAGCCTTTTATATCCCTGCAGTCCATCTGTTTTCCCACTTATATCTCATCATGTATAACAGCCTTTTATATCCCGGCAGTCCATCTGTTTTCCCACTTATATCTTATCATGTATAACAGCCTTTTATATCCCTGCAGTCCATCGGTTTTCCCACTTATATCTCATCATGCAATTCAGCCTTTTATATCCCTGCGGTCCATCTGTTTTCCCACTTATATCTTATCATGTATAACAGCCTTTTATATCCCTGCAGTCCATCTGTTTTCCCACTTATATCTCATCATGTATAACAGCCTTTTATATCCCTGCAGTCCATCTGTTTTCCCACTTATATCTCATCATGTATAACAGCCTTTTATATCCCTGCAGTCCATCGGTTTTCACTAACTGTTGCTTGGCAATGCAACTGTGATGATTTCTTACAGTTTCAGTATAGAGTACGTATGCTCAGTTTCATTTACTTTCCGAATTATCTTTGTCTTGCTGGCCAACTCCTTCAAATCAATTTCTTTACGGTCTCGAAACGGTACTGAATAGCCTGTTGATTCCAGGGTCAGGTCAGGTCATCAGAGCAAACTTTTCCAAATCCAAAGAATAAAATTCTAAAGGATTCGTCGTTGGTCAGCATCTTCACTCATTTATCTTCTGTAGTTAGTTATATAGTTAGTTACCTAGTTCAGATTAAAACTTATTCATGAACTGGTTCTTTGCTATTTAAAACTAATTCATTAAGACACACCCACAAGCCCAGAGACAAGCTTGAAAGACAAAGTAATGCTAATGCCATGAAAATATGTTTGTGAACCAACACTGAAGAAAAAAAATTAGTGTTAGTGAAAAGAAAAGTCCCATGCATATCCAAGCACTACAAACTTGGTTATAATGGTCAAAATGCCCTGATTTCGAACTACAAATAAATGAATTTGACAAGAATAGATGGACATTGAAAATGACTCTAAAATTTCTTTAGAGCTGTATTCATTCAAAAATATCCCTAAATATGAATTAATACCACTACTTTTTTAATGTAGAGTGTATAAAGAAAAAAATCCACCAACAGTCTGATAGATTATTATTCTTCTCAAGCTTTTAATAACTCAACTACCAATCCGAGTCCAGAAACTTCAGAAGTTAGAGTTTATGACGTCACTCGGTGAGAGGCTTCGTCCTGAGTTCCAGGTTCACTACAGTAAAGTGTACCTGCATTTTATAAGTGATCACTTCTACTTACATTTTATGGAATATTTGGAACATTAAGGTGCAACCTCTTTATCAGTAATTGTTTGTGTATGTATGTCTGGTTTTCTATGTTATAATGGAAGTTAATGTCTTTTTATAGTTGATTTATGACATATCTGTTTTGACGTTGTTAATAGTTAATATATGACATCTATTTTGACGTTGTTACTGTTTTTAGAATGATTCATTGTTAATTTGTTCTCCTCATTTATTTATTTCCTTATTTCCTTCCCTCACTGGGCTATTTTTCCCTATTGGAGCCCTTGAGCTTATAGCATCTTGCTTTTCCTTCTTGGGTTGTAGCTTGGCTTGTAATAATGATAATAATAATACCCACTTGAGAATTACGAAATGCATGACACTGTGTCTTTAGAGTTTGCTTATAGGTTTGTCTTGTAGGGTTTATTCAAATAGGCATCTGATAAAATTGATGTTCATATCCTAATGTTACTTTTGGTATTATTGTACCGAATTATAGGGTAATGTAACCTAGGGAAAAAACTTTTTTAAAGGAAAAAGTCCGTCCTTTTCGTGAATCACAGCTTATAGGAAACGCTATAACCTTGGTATTACTGTAGTTACGGTCGGGGAAACCTAATCCGTATATTAAATAATTTTGTAGACGAAAACAATCTTTTTTAGTGACAGAACAAATGTATATTCTTCCCAAAGTATTGCAATATAAATTAATGTAACCTGACCTCAGTAGGTAACCCATAGTAAACTACAGTATTGGAATGCATCCTGACCTAACCTAGGGCACCTGAACCTCGGTGCCTAACCCCTTCAAATAGCCAGATCTAGAATTTTGTATCAGCTGTAAGATAAAATGTAGGAAAGTAATTTTATCTTGTATTCCTTAACTTAACTTACCTTTGGTGATGTCGTTTTGTCAGTTTTATTATATTTACGGACTGAAAAAGCTATTCTACTATTAAACAGGTGTTTCCTATAAAGAAATTTATTTTATATATATATATATATATATATATATATATATATATATATATATATATATATATATATATATATATATATACTTTCACGTGAAATAAAATCTTGATTATCTGGGTAATAAAACAAAATGGGTGTAGCTTGTGCAGCTTTGATGTTTTTCTTTTTCTGCAAGCCAAGGTAACGCACGGCGAAGCAAAAACTAATAGATTTCTAAAGAATATCCCTGTTCTCAGACGGTCTAACAGGTTTTCGGTTTATTTGCTGTTGAAATGAAGGTCGAATTTAGTGAAAGCACATTTACTACAGTAAAAACTATTTTTGTCGCCAACAAATAACGACGTTTCAAACATCTGTGTTCATAATCATGTTCCTGGGTAAAAGAAAGTAAAACAATAAAGAGCAAAAATGTTGCTCCGTCCATAACTATGATTTTACCGTTTTAACTATCAGGACTTGGCCATATATTTCCATCACATCCCCTGCAGCTGTTGTTTAAAAAATACTATCGTTTCATTTACCAAGATATTTACTTCCTTAGCCTAGCTCAGGTTACCCCTTTATTAACTTGGCGGTAAATACATATGCCTTCAAAATTCGTATCGTTGGTGAAATGTAGTTTTTCTAATGTATTGTCATTTTTCATCTGTTCAGATATCTCTCTATACTAGAAATGAATTGTATTAGAGTTTAGGCTATTTTCCTTCATTCAAAATCCTAACAATTTGTAGTAGAAAAGTCTCATAATGGCCAAATCTCATTAGGATAAGTCTGAAAAACAATATTTCATCAGGGAACAATCGAAATGTCATATGAACAGGTCAATGCTTTTCCCATTCAGTTTTTAATTGATTGCGGGTTTAGTGTTGTGATATCATCAGCTGTTGCTAGTCCACGGCAGGACAAAGGCCTCCGACATTTCCTTCCACACTTGACTGTTTGTGGTTTTTATATGAATGTCTATACCTGCAAATATTCTTAGCTTTTCAATCCATTGTGATAGAGTTGTAAGGAAATTAAGCTCGCATCAAAGATTCAAGGTCCATTAGTTTGAAACTTCAGATACAGTAGTAGCCTACAGTGCTGTATTTTGTTAAATCCTCGAAATTCTGCCTATCATATGATTGTCTCGTTTATACAGTGCTTGTCCATGAAAAATTTTCATACAGAGGAAAATATTTGCTCACAGACCAGTGCAATACCTATACTCTTAATCCAATTTGAATTTGCATGATCGTATCCCAGTTTGCTTGTATTCACAAGTACTTTAATACTGGATTAAGGTAGGCTGCTACTGTATTTAGATTAATTATAGTACTGTACTGTACAGTATTTTTTTAAAAAGTTACATCATCTACAATACCAAAAACTTTGCTTTTAGTACATAACAACATCGTACATACAGTACTGGATACTGTATGATATAATACTGGTACTTAACCTCTGCCTTTGCAGATTGTTCACTATCAGCACTTTCTCTTGGATTCTTTATGATTTCATTGACAATATTCCTTCAGATAAATGCAACTTGTTTATTATTCTGGATGTCATTCTCGACAGAAAATTAACATTTTAGAAATTCATTCAAAGGGTCTCGATCAAATAGACTGCAGAAATACTGTACAAATAACACATACATAGGTAACGAGATCTTCCCAAATGAATAATTATCTTCTTTTAATTACCTTCGCCAAGATCAAAGATTTTGCGAAGGGTATACACTACACTATACTCGCCTGTCTGTCTGTCTGTCTTGCAGTACTGTACTTTATTTATTCGTTTATGAGCAACTAGACACAAAAACTATTGTACTGGTTTTGACTAAGCTCGGTAGTCCTGTTGTGTTTGACCCAGTGATGAATCTGTAACATTTTGGATAAAGTATACCAAAGAACATGTATGCAGGAGTACTTTGGAAATAATTGCAGTGTCAAATTAATGGCAAATATTTTGTTATATTTTTTGTGAACAAAATTACACAAACTATTGAACCGATTTCAACAAAATTTGTAGACCAGAGGGGTGTGACTCTAGGACAAATCCATTAGATTTTGAGGAAAATATATCGACGTAAAAGTATGCAGTGGAGTTAAGAGTAAAGTAAGATTGCTTGCTGTGGCAAAGACATGCTCGCTACTGAATGCCCCTCTGAAACTAATTGGGTAGTTTAGTCATTACAGTTCACATCTGATATATAGCTTCTCCAAATTGTGTAAAAGAAAATGCTTCAAGGAGCATCAACTCAAATGTGTATTTGTTATTCATGTATGCCCATCCTGGTTTATTAGCTAGATTTAAATGTTTGTTTTTCAGAACTCCAGGAATATAGGCTTACCCTTGCGCTGTATATAATAATAAAACAAAGGAACAATGGCTGGGGTAGTGAGAAGACTTGGCTTTTTAACCCCAGAGACTGTAGCAAACAGACGGGCATCCTGTGATCCTCTCAGCTTGTCTACACGTTGCTTGGAGGTAAAGCCAGAGTTTTCTGAAAAGCGCAGAGCATCCATAGGAACGTTTGATGCCCTTCTACCATATAAATCACGAGGAAAATCTAGTGAGAAAAGAGCCTCTCTGTGCGTGCCTAACTATGACAATGGACCACCTTCTGTTGCGTACCTCAGTCGAAAAAGGGCATCATTGGACAATATATTTTTGACTGAATGGATACAACCAGGTGTCTCAAAGTGAGTATTACAGTTGAAATTTTCCTACGAGAACTTTATTCATCTTTGCTAGTTGCCATATCTCTAGTCTTGATACAGATAATTTTCAAGTGGATTACAATTTGAATATAGTACTGTATGTTCTTTCATGAATCTAAAATGTTCTTACCTTGTGTCACTAATAATTATCATATTAACTACGTGCATGACTCTTCCCTCAAGATCATTTAGGATCTTAATCTGAGAAACCACCATCTTGAATTTTCAAAATTCCAAAGGTCATATGACATTGTATGAATATAACCCAAGTGATGTAACAAAAACAGATACAAACTTTACTTTTGCTCTCGATCCTAATAGGTAACCTTTCAACATTTCAGGACTTTGTAATGTGATGAATATAGAATATCAAAATAGGTTAATGCCATTAGGCTATGCAGTATGCCCAAGGGATTGATACTGAACCTATATTTGAAACTAGATTCACCTCTCTGTAATCAAAACATAAATAGTTGTGACTTTGAGCCTCTTTTTCCTGAGGTACAGGTGAACTCCATTGAATACTGATAGGTTGATTTGATTTAGTTGTACATTACTTCCTATTCAACAATTTTGGTCTTTTGTGGGTTTAGTAGACATCGGTTTCTGTTTAATGGCCCTTGAATTGCCAAGATCAGCACCATTCTGTGATATTCTGGCCTTACCTGGTACATCAAAAGAGACATTCTTATAACGATGCAGGAGACCTTTCAGCTCTTTTTGTTCTTCATGAAGGTGACTACATTAATTTGTTAGTCCTTAGAACTTGAAATATTAACAAGCCTATCATAAATGTAAGTTTTAGCTTTTTTTTCCATATTTCTACATTCATCACTTGTTTATGTCCAGGGGTGAGAACATCAAAATTTGCTTCTCATACCATCCTCTCGACAAGAACAAAGGCATAAATCTTTGCCTGTAGTTGTTTACCTTTTCTTTTCAGAAGTAGAATTGAATTGGATAGAACTTTTGAGATAACAAAGGAAAAACTTGGTGTTAATGGTTTGCTATGTGATGCCAGTCAACATAAGAGTCCATCCTTAGTTTCGCCTGTCTTCCTGGCCAGTAATGATTCAAGCTTTTGTGTTTCGTCAGAAGCTTCGAGCAATGCAAGTCTAGCTTCTGACGAAACACAAATGCTTGTTTCGTCAGAAGCTTCGAGCAATGCAAGTCTAGCTAGTGATTTTAACCATTCATCGTCATCTTATTTATCCCCGTATTATGTGAAATTGGATAGAACTTTTGAGATAACAAAGGAAAAACTTGGTTTTAATGGTTTGCTATGTGATGCCAGTCAACATAAGAGTCCATCCTTAGTTTCGCCTGTCTTCCTGGCCAGTAATGATTCAAGCTTTTGTGTTTCATCAGAAGCTTCGAGGAATGCCAATCTAGCTAGTGTTTTTAACCATTCATCGTCATCTTATTTATCCCCGAATTATGTGAAACCTAGAACATGTTCAAGCAATGCAATATGTCAAGTGCCATTGCCTTGCGACAATGAATGTAAATAATGTTTTTGCTTCTCGCCAACTAACAGTACTTCAAGTACCTTCCTTTCTAGGAGCTTCCAGGACGGGAACATCAATAAAACATCCATTTGTAGTACGCCAAAGCACTTGAGCAAGGATTTAACCCAAAGCGGTTTGGCAGTCGGACATTTACACGAGAGTTCAACGTTTCAAGAACATCTACATCATCGTTCCTGTAGTAGAACCCCATCATATGGAAATGGAGACATTTATTCTTCTAAGGTTTGTCCTGTAGGGGGTTTTTGCCTTCCAGTACACCTCTTATACATCACTGTAGGTATTACTAAAAGGTCATAACAGGTTCCCTTCAACCCTTATTTACACATACCTTGTGGCTTTCTTCTTTACTGTATTTCAAAATGCTTTTGTTTTTCCATCGTGCTGTCCAACTCTTAATATTGCTTCATAGTACAAATGTGGGGTTTTCCCTAGCCGCAACTTGTTTTTTTTTTATAATGGCCTTTACGACCTTAGATCTAGACCATATAGATAAAATTTCATAGATCTACTCCAGTCATGGTTATATATAGATTATTTTAATGGCCAGTTGGACAGTACAGTAGAATTTAGCTTATCAAAAGTCTTGTCCAACTCTTGGTCACTAGAGAGTTAGTTAAGCTATGAAAGGATTTTCTTCCTTTCAAACAAAGTATTACTTGAAATATCACCATTTAAGAACTTTTAATACCACATCTTTACAATAATAATCATTGTTCATTATTGACCATAGAGAGTTGGAGGTTAGACTATTTGTTTTCAGAACTGTATTGAAAGCACTTTTTAAAAATACTGTATAATTATATTAGGAACGCTGTTTTTATTCAAATTTTATATACTTTCCTATATATTTCATCTTTGTAAGTGACTTGAATTTTGAAATTAATTTTTACAGACGAGTAATAGCCATCGTAAAGGCAGCTCTCCGTACATAGTCTTTCCATCGTTATCACCCTGCATAGAAGCAAAAAGCAAGTCGGATCATTTCGCCTTTGAGAGTTCCCAAGTACATGCCAAACAGCTTGTATGTAAAGGAGAAATTCAAGAAGAGTCTGCCAGAAAAAATGAGTTGGCAGTGGATGCCAAACTAATTTCTAGCATACCAAAGATTTACGTTGATACTGTACATTCAGGTAAGCTTATCTTGTTAATTTCTTCTTTTTGTTTTGTGTCCTGAAGCAATGTTCTTATATGTCAGACTTAATGTATTTAGATATGATTAGAGTTCACTTTTGATTAAATCCTACTTGGACAGCTACAGTATTTTAAAAATTTGTCTGGAAAACTCTAGGACTTGTTACAGTATTTCTTAAAGATACCACCTCCTGTCTTCTGGTGCAATAAACCCATGATATAAGAAGTCTTTATTGAAAATATATTTTGAGTATAGAATCTGAAATCTTTGTGTCACAGCTCCTGTATCTCTTGTATCTTCACCCTCTCGAAATTTAGCCAATGAATCCTCTATGGGTTTAGTCAGTCTATGGAGGCCCTTTGCGTCAATAGGCGTAGGAGGAGATGATGATGATGATGATTACCAAGGAAAGCACTAATACCATGAATGCTGGTACTTATGGTATGTAGCACTGTACTGTACTATTTTACAGTACATAGAACCAATAACAAGTGATGGGGAAGTAAATAAGATTTATTGTATAATAATATGCAATAATTCTATTTAACCAGTTTTTTATGACTTGGATAGATATAGAAATAAGAAATCTGGTATAACAGTACTATAGAAAAAGAAATCATATGAAAAACAAACTTTATGTACCTGTATTCTATGCAAAAACATGATGAATTAAACTGGGTACAATTGAATGCTAACCAAATAATTGAATGCCTTTCTAAATTCAAGTTTATTATTGATAATACAGCTGGATGAATGGCATACAAAGCATTAGAGTATAGTAGTGTGTTAGTGCTCAGTAACCACTAGCAGGAAAACCCTGCTTGTTGCTTCAGGCTGTCATTGCAAGTCTGGTTGAGTTTTTGTTGCTTGTAAGGTAGTGGTCATCTGAATCTGAATTTGACTTTTATGAAGTTTACTGACAAGGGAATCTATAATGCTGAGTTTATCTGTAGAAAGTACTACATTTGCATTTAAATCCAACTGTACCAAGCTTGACTGACAATATATTTAAACGTATGTTGAATGTTTAAAGGTACCAACTTCCAAGAACTCCTATAAAGCCACTTTGATCATCTAAGAAAACATCCTGGCAATACTTATGATGGTCTGAAAAGGTTTCTTAACGATTCATATCGAGGTATACTTGACTTTAAGCAGCTGGCGAGACTACTAAAATAATGGTGGCTATTTTCCGACAGTTCAATGATGCAGTTGGTCAAAATCTGTCTCCTTGAAACATATTGTAACCTGCTATTTCCAGTTGGCTTAGATGGTCTTGGTGGCTTCTTGGTATCTTTTCCCATATGCTAGGTAAAAGGTTCTGGCTAATATCTTTAAAAATGAAAGTAACATTGTTGCACATTTTCTTAGTGCAATTTGAATTATTTTAGATTTTAATTTAATTTACTTTATGAATTTATCTTAGGTGATGATTGTCAAGAAAAGGATAAAGAGAATTCCAAAACCTCATCAAACTTCCTTGCTGACACTTCGTGTAATAACCCAAGTTATTCGCCAACTTGTATGCAGTGTTGTAGGTAAGAAATATATTTTTGTCCAAGCTTATGATCATAAGTTATTGATTATATTAGATGTTTCAGGTTATGTAAGGTTGAAATTTTGATCAATCATAAGCTTGATATATTTAAGTATGAAATTTATTTTATCTTCATGAAAACAGAATATTTGGCTGTTGATTCCAGTGATTACTTTGTTTTCATGCAAACAGTATAAAGTACTAATGTAAGGGCAAAAAGAAGAGCATTTGTTGGAAATTAAATTTACTGTATATGAATAAATTTGAATAATTACCAAAGGAGTAGTTACCATGTTAACTACAGAAACCTCACTTAATAGCAATTGCTCAAGGTAGCCTCTCTACCCATTCTGGACTGGAGTGGGAAGGGTGAGGAATAGGATGAAAGAAGCTTCTAGTAAGTTTGGTGACACAAGCCAACGAAACGATGGTGGAAAGCCTTATGCTGAAATGTAATGAATTACATAGTCGGGAGGTCAAAATTTCTCGCCTGATCAATTATGCTAAATATCAGTTGTTTTGTTGAATTGCAGTGTTTTTCTTCTTTTTTTTTCTTTATAGGAGGGAATTTTTCAAAAGGAATTAAAATCAAAATCCTGTCATTAATATTTTTGATATGGAGTTCTAATGGGTGAATTGATGTGAATGTTTTTCAGACGACGTTTCTCTCTTGAAGTGCAACCCAACAGTCTAAGTAAAAATGTCAATCTCGGTAGCTTTGCCTCCCGACCTTTGACCCCACAGTCAGTGCAGCTGCATGGCAATTCTTTTCATCATCATAGGAGACTCGGTGGATCTGAGCTTTATAGTAGCAATAATACTTTTTACAACAATGTCCTAAAGAGAACAGCCACTTTGAGTTACAGCAATTTAATTTTGAAGCCGGTAGGGAGTGTTATCAACCGAGGTGGGTTTGGAGTTGTTAAACTCGGTCATTTCAAAGGTACGATAAAGTTTTTCTTTCTAGTGATTCGTTGCATATCGTAGCTAACATCCACTCTTTGGAGTTCTAGATCTTTTAGATAAATATTGCTGTTTTGATTCAAGGAAAGCGAGTAGCTGTAAAAGTACTTAAAGGGAAGCGACAAGCTCAGTCAGCATTGAGAGAAGCCCTTCTTTTAAAGATTCAACCGCAAGCGCATGTGAATTCTACTTTGGCAGTCATAACTTCGTCTACTTCTAAGGATTTTGCAAATATCTCCTGGTCAAAGATCGGAGAGACTTCGGAGGTGCGTTACTTGAATTGATGTATAGTTTGTGATTTTTTTCCAGTTCATTTGTAATTTGTATATAAAGCTTACTCAATTCATAGAGTAATTCAGTGAATTATCAGTATTTTTTACTTGGATTTTTGTCATCTAATCAGTGCTTATCAATTACTGTGTGTAGCCAAATAGAAAATTTCCAATATTATTTGAACCCCAAGGAGCTAGTTTTCCCAGATTAAAGGTGTAGCATTGAAATCTTTAGAGAAATAGTGAATAGAGGTCAGGCCTTAAAGTATTAAATGAGGCTACTAAATTTAACCTAATAGTAAAAATAAAAATTGTGAAATTTCAAATGTGTAATTTTCATAGAAGAGCTTACCATTCAGTACTACATAGTCACAGCTGCATTCTGTAAAATGTACCATGATCCAATCACGGTATATGTTCAGTTTTTATTAAGCTATTAAGTACATCTTGTTTTCTCATGTTTGCTTCATTATATTTTGATTTGATTTTAATTTATTTCTTGGTTGTTCATATGATATACCATTGTGATAATTTTTCCCTAAGTATCAACACACTTCCAGTCCTGTTTGTTTAGGTTTTCTAAGATTTTCTTTGGACATAAAGATGATAAACTTCCTCCAGCTTAACACTTAGTCTGTAGGGATGAATTACTATTGAAAAGGTTTACGGAAGGGTTGTGTAGCTTTCTAATAAATTTTACATATAGAATTTCATTACCAGACCAGGAGGATGGACTAATTCCCATGTAGACTTTTCTACCTTCTATTATTAATTTCCTTTTGCTTCATTGTAGGCTGTTCTCTGTGGGTGTTTTATTAGTAGGAGGTAGTTCCCAAGCTAAATTGTACAGTAGGGACAGAGGTCCTATTTCCAATGGATTTAGTTATTGCTGTATACTGTACTGTACTGTACTTATTTTTTTGAGGACCTTTAACATATTTAGATGGCATTTGGAAATTTCTCTTTAATTGTAAATGGGTAGGGTGCTCTACTCTTGGTAAAAAAATGCAAGCTCAGTGGCCTTGTTGGATAGTCCTTTTTTTTTATTATTTTTTCCCCTAAGGAAACCATCTTGATATACAGTAGTTTATACAGCATTTGGCTGGACTAGGGCTTGCATGAATAATATGTGATTTCTGATGAAACATTGGTATAATTTGGTTTTAACAAATGTATACAGTAGTTGAGCTCAGACAACATAACTTATGAATGACCTCCACACAATAACGATGGAATCAAAAGATATTTAGGAATACAGTAACAACAAATGCCACTGGCTCGCAGCATAATGCATTGTAGAGAAGAAATAACCATTGTCCTTGAAAATTAGAATAAGCAATGTGACTTGAGAGTAAAGTGTCAAAATGATAAATTTTATAATTAAGTGTTTTCTTCTGTAGGAGGAAGTTTTGCCTTTGAAGTTGGTCTCGTCACTTTTTGGTGTTCCAATGCAGGATGTCTCATTTCCACATCAAGAGGATCATGACTGCAATGGAGCCATAGAATGGGCATGGGTGGTGAGTGAGCTCTGTACACCGTACACGCTTCTCACTCTTATCCATGAGCCAAATATTATGCTTACTGCTAGAGATAAAGTAAGGTAAATGTTCTTAACTTTTGTGGTAATTTTATTTGTAAATAGTTTTATTCCTAATATATTTGCATAAAAATAATTTCAATATTTGCAATACCTTGCAGTTTCTTGGTGTATATTATCAGACATACCTTTCAAAATACTAGTTGATATACATCATGTAGAGTATTTGGTAAATTCTGGATTAAGAATGCCTGGTAAATACTTTGTTTCAGAACAAACCCCTTACAGCATTTATGAATAGCCCACCTTTGTGGCATTCAGAAACCCTAGATGCTGTATGCTCAATTAAAAAGGAAACTGTTTTCTAGAAAGTAGTTCTGTACACAGGCCTGGCGATTGCCTAACTTCTGTCTCTCTGGATGTCTATTTCTAGACTAATTGTTATGTTAAATCAATTGGATTTTATTCTAATTTTTTTAAGATTAAAGTTGGTTCTTTTGCCATAATGTTAACATTTTAGTACAGAAGTGTAATTTTAGGTAGACTATTTTATTGTCAGTCAAGTGAAGTTTTACTGCCTGTTTGCTGTCATCCATAACTATATTGACAAAAGGGTAGTATCGTAAGTTCTTTTGTTTTTAGAAGGGAAAAAACTGCATTTATGTACCTAGCAGAGTATTTTTCTGTTCTCCCCTGTTTATGAGGGTATTTACTTAATGCTGGTAATATTTAGTAAAAAGCAATGTGCTTTAAAATCTGGGATATGCTTGTACTGTAAGTTTGTTTTCTGAGCTGCTCTAACATTTTCTCAAGAATGAGATTTTGATGATAAAATTTATTTCTCTACTTATCTGATTTTCAAATTGCTTCCTATCTAAACTGTGTGTAGAAGTTAGATTCTGAAGACATTGCATGAATGCAGTCTAAGTAGAGAAATGCACTTTAAATAAAGAAAAAAAACTACTTCTGATATATATCCATTTGAAAGTTGTCAACACATCTGAAGAAAAAAGATATAAAAAAAAATCTTTCTTACAGCAGTGTGCCTAGTGCCACACTTTTTTCCTGTACTATCAATGAGACAGAAACTGTTTGTAGATATCTCTGATATATTTTGCTGCTTCTCAGTTGACTGTAGCAGAAAGAAAACTGCAATTCGTACTGTATATTGAAGTACTATATTTAATTGAATTGTACGTTGGACTAGAATCAAGATTTAAAACTTTCTAAAGTAGACTATGATTATGCGTTGTAAGAAGTGTGTATTGTAGAACTTTTAGCTGTTCATATATTACTGGAGGAAGCAAGGAAGGAGAACCATGAAGGATCTCTGCACAAACTGGGTATGCAGATAACCTAGTTTTAATTACATGATCTGAGAAGAAGGTCATTGAAATGTTAAGAAGGATAAGTGGAATTACTAAAAGAAGACTGGAAATTAAAAAACTGTAGCTAAAAGGTTTAGAGGACAAAAAAGAATGCAAAGGAAAAAGTAGAGCCTGGAAGGTAAGCAAGTGTCTGTTGATGTGGGAAATAAAATGTGCACCAAATGTAACTGCTGGTACCAAAGAAAATGTTCTAGATTATGAAATATGCTTGAAGGTACTTTTGACATCTTGAAACCCATAATGAACAAATTGGCAAAGAATGGGGAACCATGTCATGATATAATGGACTGTGAAGCATCTAAAAAGAAGAGAGATAGCTAGACTACTGGTTATCAAAAGTCTCCCATTATAGAGATAGCAAAGACTTAGGATTATTACATAAGACTTGTTCTGTGTGTAGCAGAAACATGGTCACAAGCAATAGAATGTCAAGATTAAATGCCAATGTATGTTGGGTAGATCATATTTTGAATGAGAAAGTGGCAAGGAGATGTGGTGTTCAAAAGCTGAAATATTACCTGAGGTCTCAAAGGTTAAGTGGTTTGAACAGTACATGTACTGCATTAAGAACAGATACAGAGTAGATGAAGCTCCATACCTCTTTGGAGTTCAGATAGAAAGAGGATATGACAGAGAAGACTTGATGGAATTAATATCTCAATTAGCCCCTCAAGAAAAAAACGTAAATAGGCTTGTGATGATTCCGTTAACTACCTTTAGTGGTGATTTATGTTATGTTGAGAATTTAATATTTGAAAATATAGCATGAGTACTATCCAACCTTCACATATATTTATTAATTCCTTGGAGCTTTATCTTACATTTTAACTTTACTGTATTCTACAGCATTAAATAAAGCTCATTCATATTCTTTCAATTCTAGATTTATTGGAGAAATTGCAAATGGTTTGTCGTATCTGCACTCGCAAAACCTTGTTCATTTGGATGTTAAACCTGCTAATGTACTACTCGCACATACTGGTCACGTAAAATTGGCTGATTTTGGATGTTGTTTGGAGCTTTATGGTGAAAGAAATGAGGTTAGTCAAATTTTCCCAATCTTTGACCTTTTAGAACTAGTGTTTCTTAAGTTATTTTTTCCTTTATTCTTCTCAGTTTAATGATTTTTGTTTGATTCATAGAATTATTGATCCTGAATTACTTGTATACAGGTACAGGTATAAGATTATATCATCTTTATTATCAAAGAACCCAATTCTTTAGGTCAGATATAGGGTTAGGGATGAAGATAACATCTTTTTTTATTTTTTTTCCATTGTAGTGAACAAACATTTTAGAAAAAATAAATCTCGTAAATATTCTAGTTGTGAGAATTTTAACATTGTTACTAAATTTCATGTATTATTGTCAAACATTGTAACCAATTTTCATCTTTATAGCACGTGTTGGGCACAATAAATTACCAAGCACCCGAGGTGTTACGAAGGAAGGAGATTACTGACCGTAGTGATGTTTTCGCACTGGGGGTTACAGCATGGCACCTTCTCACTCAAGTGGTGCCTTTCCAAGGAATTCATCCCCATGTTATAATTTATAAGGTTCGTGTGTCCAGTTGTATGTCTTATTTTTAGAAAAATAGATTGGATATCTTTAACTAAGGACACTAAATGATACTGATAGTTAGTATAGTTACTATAGTTACCATTGAAGTATGCAGTAGCCTATTAATTCTTGTTTAATTGTTTTGTTTTATAATTACTATATTTATATTTAGTACACATAATCATGACAAAAAATTTTATTAATTGGTTATGCAAGTTTCTAAAAACTTTAGTAGCTCTTTGCAAATAGCAGATAAACAGCCAAGAGAAGAACTGTACAATATAGTGAAATTTTGATGAGGAAAACATTGACAATAAACGTACACTAAATTGATAATGACCAAGTTACCAGAGTTGGCAGTATGGTCTTGCACTCTATCCTCTAACTTGTTAAAGAGAAATAATTTAATGTATATTAGAGAATGAAGATTATCTGTGGAGTAGTTATTTTTGTAATCCATTTTTATTATAATTTTGTTTTAAAACTACACCGAAACAACTATCATAGTATGAATATAATTTCACACAATGCATATCAAGGCTCTTGAGATAGAATATACAGGACTTGCGAAAGCCAACCAACGTACAGGTTTAAAGAAAGCCAAAAACAAAAGATTGTGTGTTCAGAACATTTTAGTCTGGGCTATACTGATTTACTGATACACTGGAAGAAAATGCAGGCTGTAGGACACATGTACATAAATAATGTACATAAATACAGCTAAGATTTAAGACTCAGTGAAAGAAAATTATAACCATCGGTTAAATGGGATACGTACACCAATAGAATAAAGCTGAACATAATATTCACTTTGAAAGCTAATGAGAATAAGAATATGCTTATAATGAATTGCGTTAGGTATCATTTCCAGGGAGACTTGCAGAGTATTAATGCTGAAGCAAAAGTGGACTTAAGCTGGAACTCATTGGTTTACTCTTTCTCTCAGGATTTTATCAAGTTTCATCTGAATTTTATGTGCAATGTTTTTCTAATTTCTGATATTTCTAAAGGGTCGGGTACTTTTGACAGAAAGTTCTGTTTATGTAGCCCTCCCAATAATAACCTTAAGCCTTAAACTGCTGTTTATGGCTTTGTAGCCTTGAAAATATACATGAAGACATGGCAACATCTACCCTTGTGAAGGAACTACAATGATTTTTAAGCTGTGCAACTTCAGGGAGGCTCTGTGGCTCTCGAGTTGGAAGTGCATCCAATGATTTTAGTAAAAAAAGGGAACTATTTTTCTTCCAGAAAGTTTGTTAATTTATATGTAGAAAATTACAGTAACTGTTTTTGGATTTTCAGGTAACCAAGCTATTACATCGTCCAGTCGACCACTTTCCTGTACATGTTAGCTCTTACACACTTCTTGAACAGTTGTTGAATAGCATTGCTGTACGGTGTTGGGCAGAGGATCCAAAGCAAAGGCCTTCTGCTTCGGTTGTGTCTGCTAACCTAGCAGCCTTGTACCTTTCTCCAGCTACTTGATCTATGTTCATGTCTTCACGGCATGATTATTAAGGTTTAAAAATCTTTTATTGAACCCTGGTTTACTAATTTGTTGACGTTATTTGTTCTTATTTAATTTAGAAAAAATACAAAACTAATCAAACTTTCAAGTGGTTTGGGGGTAAAGGCAGATCTCTTCTAAACTAATATTTTTCTTATGATTTTATTGAAACAGTCCAACATATAAAGTTCTTGGTGAAACTAATGCTTTCGTAAACCAGGGTTCAATAAAAGATTTTTAAACCTTAATAATCATTCCGTGAAGACTTGGAGTACAGGTTGGTATGACTCCCCATAAAGTAAGAAATTAACATAAATTGTACATCACAGGAAATAGTGTTATACAACTGGGAAATTACTTTTAAGTATAGAATAAGATTTCTGAAATATTAATTTCAATAAATTAAGATATTAAGCTTATCATTCTATCATAAGTGTAGTGATGCATTTATTTTGGATGTATGATCACTGAAAGTTCTTAGAGTGGGTCATAAGTGTCTTTCCTTGTGTGGAGTTTTAGGGGCAAAACTTGGGATAATTTTTTTTAGTAATTTTTTTTCTGTACTTATAGAAATTATAGTAAAGGGTAAATTACATGCCAGTCAGATTTTTGAGGTCTCTCCAACTGTAGTGATCGGTATTTTAATCTAATTTTATTTAGAAAAAAAAATGTATGATATAGCAACAGAAAAAGAGTGCATAGACTTGAAATTAGGAAAACTTATTCTTGGGTGCACATGTTTAGGAATAGAGAATATTTTCACTAACAGTTTAGAAATAGTTTCTGTCGTTAGGGAAAATTGTTTTCAACTTTTCATTTAACATTTTTAATGAGGAAAATATTTTAAAGAAATGAAAATTTCATAAGTTTTCAGTCATTAGTATGAGGATGTATTGTACTTGTTTTCGTGTACATTTTCCAAGTTTTTCATGAAGTGGGATTTTTTATAAATTTTATGTTTACAGGAGATTTTAAAAGTTGTAATTTAACTCTTTGATATTAGGGTGTTGTGTTGATATGCAATGTTTTAGGTATTTTATTTTTTTTAATGTAAGGTAGGTTTAGATATCAAAAGTGTATTATAAATTTATTCTATTAAATTCCAAAGCAATTTTTTTTTTATCATACTGTATATTTAAATGTTTAAAGAGCATATTTTATTCATTATTGGCTGAATTTTAATTCTGTGCATAATCTTCAGCAACCTGTTTTAGATAAGGTGTTATAGTAGTTTAGAGTCGATGTATAGCAATTTTAGTTTTTAAATATTTAACTTAGCCGGTGAATATATAGCTGCAACTCTGTTGCTCGACAGACAAACTCTACGGAAAAAACTCGCCAGCGATCGCCACACAGGTTGCGGGTGTGCCTAACAGCGCCATCTGTCGACCAGATACCCAGCTCTTATGTAAACAGACTCAATTTTCTCTCTGTCGAAGACGTACTTTACTCGCTGTTGAAACCTGGAGTTTTTCCCATCATCTTTGGTGAAGTACTATATTCTGGTTTGAGCTTTCGCAGTGCAGGTGTTTTATCTTCATCTAAAATCTTGAACTCGTTTTGGATAGATTTTTTTTTTAGTGACAAAGAGAGTAGGGACTTTCTTTGACTTTTAAATGGCCGACCCTTACCTTAGACGGAAGTGTGTTTAGGCTTTTAGTAATTATCTTATCACGTTATAAATTAATTATAGATTTTCCTCTTCGATAAACATAAAAAATAAATTTTAATGTTTTGTTTATATGCGACCTTTCCTGAGAGTAGGCGGTCCTAAATTGGAAACAGAAGTTAATCAACGTTGAGCCCTTTATATCGTAAATAGCTTTTAAAGAGCTAAGGATTTAAAACTTTTTAAATGAAATATTTTATGAAAGAATTTCTTTGAATAGTCTTCGTACTGTTTTCAAAGATGAACTAACGTTTAGTTTATTTATGCTACGCAGTTGTTGACGTTCAGGACGTTCAACATGCGCTCTATCGTTACGATAGAGAGAGAGAGAGTATCACGGTTTCACTTTGCAGAAAGAGTAAATCGATTCTGACGTTTTGTTCATTCTTTCTAAGCTTAAATGTTTTAAATTCTATTTTAAAGGAACTTTTAATTGAAAAAGCTTTCAGTTTTTTCCTTTGGTCAAATAACATGTTTTTTTGACGAAATGTAATTGGGCTCTTCTCTTGGGTGCGAAATCAAGAGAGAAAGAGGAGATAGAGACGGAGGGAGAGAGAGGAGAGAAAACGTTCCGTTCAAGCGGGTAACGTTGTTCTCGAGTTACTCTCGTCCCTAGTCTCTGTACGGGGAGAAAGGATAAAACGTTTTTAGTTTTTTATTCTCGTCCCCAGGCTATGTGCGGTGAGAGATTGAAAACGTAGTTTATATGATCTAGTGTTTAGTCTCTTCCCCAGCCACTGAATTTTTTTTTTTATCTTAAAATATGTTTTCTGTTTTTTTGCTGGTATTAATGAGCTTGCATTATACGACTGATTTCGCAATTACTACCTTTTGATGAAGGGTAGAATTGCGTGCTTCAGGTAGAAATCAGTAAAAGTTTCGATTTCAGTGAAATAAGTGCAAAACAGAAAATTGAAGTGATAAAGTGATATTGCGCTAAGTGTTACAGTGTTGCGTCCGAGGGTTCGTCTGTTCGTGCCTGTCGTTCACCTAGTCCGGGACCTCTTGCAAGCTCCCAAGCCCAGGGGAGAAGTAATGTCGAACGACTTATGGGTTCGAGAGGCCTTGATCAACGAACAGACGTTTCCCTCTATGGTATCGGGTGTATCTTACCAAGATCTCCCCTACCATAAGACGAGAGAGACGTTTTTTCTCCTCGTCATCCGAAGGCTTTTCGCATAAGAAACCTGTCACAAGGTTTCGAAGCCCTTAAGCGAAAGTCAGTCCTTTCAGGACAGGTCCAGCGTCCTGGTTACAGCCATTAGGACAGCTCTGACCCTATGCAGTCATCGGATAACTGCTCGCCGCCTAACAAAGCGTAACACAGACTCCGAGAGTCTTTTTTGTTGGCAAAGTGTTGCGGTCACAGACGTTACCCTCGTCTCTTACCACAACCATTTCCGTTGATCCTTAATGGGTTGTACGGCAAGACATGCAGAATATGCTTGCCTCCCTTATGGAAGACTATTCTGCCGATTAGTCCGTTGAGTCTAGCCGTTTCTCATTGATATCCCGGCTTTCAGCCAACCTAACGTTCCTTTGTGCTTCCTGTTGACGTTGGCGTAGCCAAGTCACGTCAGTCAGGTTGTTTGGAACCACACTCGATGCGGTCTCGTGTGGATTTTCAGCCGCATTTGGACGTTAGGCCTCTTGCTGATGCTCCGGTTGACGTTCAAGACGTTCGCTAACAATCGGAGTTGACTTGTTTTGACGCTGTGCGTCAACCTCCGCATTCTAGAGTTGTTTTGACTGCTCAGTCTAGGCAGTCAAAGCAGTCTCGAGTGGACGCTGTGCGTCCTCACGCACCTGTTGTAGTTGACAGTTCACAGACTGTCAAGCAGTTACATGACGTTGCATCCTGGTCCACTACTAATGCACCAGTGAGTGTGGACTCTGCTTGTAAAGCATTACCACCATGGTAGGTCTCTCCCTTGCTTGAGACTCAGCTTTTATCGGACAAGGTTCCTGTAGATGAGGAAGTTGCTGTTCCTCCTCCTACTGATATTCCCTTGAGGACTCTGTCAGATGGAGAGGAGCCTAAAGCTGCTTAGCCCTCTATGGACTTCAATTAAATCATGATGATTTTTTTTAAGGATCTTTGTCCGGATCTTTTTGTAACTGCTGCTCCTCGTTCGCCTAAACGTCAGAGGTTACACTAGGCCTAGCTACTTCGAAGCCGTTGTTTATAAGCTAGTGCTCTCTCGCTCTCCTAGAGAGCTTTACGTTTGCTAGGCGACTGGTTTATCACCAGGAGGAGTTTGGGGGATACAGCCTTTGCTTTCCCTTCTTTTAAACTGGCTTATAGAGCGAGAGTCTGATATGACACGAGAGAAGTTCTCGGCTTGGGAGTTCATGCCTCTGCCCAGATAGACTTCTCAAATCTCGTAGACTCTCCCTGGCGCCTGGCCAGGAGACGCTCCAAGTTTTTTACAGGTCAACTTCACAACTGTTTTCGAGCCTTTGAAGTTTTGCTGTACAATTATGTCATGCATAAACAAGGCTTTCAGGGATGGAAAGCGGTACCGCCTCAGTCGCTAACCCCGTCTGTTGCCGCACCTGCTCCCGTAGACCCTAAAGGGGCTTTGCTGCAAGACATGCAGTCTAAGCTTGCGTCCTTGATAGAGGACTTTAATGCGGAGAAGGTTGCTGCCGAACCTTCTGGTCAACAACCTTCCAACCGGTCGGTTGTGCGTCCTGTTGACGCTGAGGTAACCTTCTCGCGTCTACCAGTTAAGGTGGTTCCTCCATCGATGCGACCCAGTGTGGGTTGCCAGCCGCACATTGACGTTAAGCGACGC
Source organism: Palaemon carinicauda (assembly GCF_036898095.1). Taxonomy (NCBI): domain Eukaryota; kingdom Metazoa; phylum Arthropoda; class Malacostraca; order Decapoda; family Palaemonidae; genus Palaemon; species Palaemon carinicauda. The sequence goes on from NC_090761.1 coordinate 3,062,948, forward strand.
TCGGAGGTGGTTGTTGACGTTCAGGACGTTCAACAACCAGCAGAGGTGACTTGTTTTGACGCAGTGCGTCAACCTCAGCAACCCGGTATGGTGTTGACTGCACAACCCAGACGGTCTAGACAGTCTCGGGTGGACGCTGTGCTTCCTCGCGCACCCATGGTTGTTGACAGTTCACAGACTGTGCAGCAGTTCCATGATGTTGCGTCCGGCTCAGTCACGCATGCACCAGTGCGACCGGACTCAGCGAGCCAGACGTTGCCCACTCCGTTGCCGTTTCCTCATCAGTTTTCGGATGAGGAACTATCTGATGAGGACGTTGCTGAACAACAAGACGATCAGCCCCCAGAATAGATCAAGCCCTGCTATCCCTCCAGAAGAGGCTGAAGAAGGAACGCTGCTCAGTCAGGCTGTGGATGAGTCTGGTAGGGACGCTGTCATCCGTGGAACATTTTGTGTCGCTAGGAAGACTACACCTCCGTCCTCTTCAATACCATCTAGCTTTTCACTGGAAAAAGGACAAGACGCTAGAAGCGGTCTCGATCCCGATTTCCGAAAAGATAGTCTTGTCTGACTTGGTGGAAGGACAATATCAACCTAGGAGAGGGTCTTCCCCTGGCTGTTCAGACTCCCAACCACGTTCTCTTCTCGGACGCATCGGACGTGGGCTGGGGCGCGACACTAGACGGTCGGGAATGCTCAGGACTGTGGAACTCGAGTCAGAGGAGCATGCATATCAACTGCAAGGAGCTGTTGGCAGTACATCTGGCCTTGAAAAGCTTCAAGTCTCTCCTTCGAGGCAAAGTGGTGGAAGTAAACTCAGACAACACCACGGCCTTGGCGTACATCTCCAAACAAGGAGGTACCCACTCACTGACGTTGTACGAGATCGCAAGGGACCTGCTCATCTGGTCAAAAGGTCAAGACATCTCCCTAGTAACGAGGTTCATCCTAGGCAACTTGAATGTCATAGCAGATTGTCTCAGTCGGAAAGGGCAAGTAATTCCAACAGAATGGACCCTCCACAAGGATGTGTGCAAGAGACTTTGGGCCACTTGGGGCCAACCAACCATAGATCTCTTTGCAACCTCGCTGACCAAGAGGCTTCCAATCTATTGCTCCCCAGTTCCGGGACCCAGCAGCAATACATATAGATGCCTTCCACCTAGATTGGTCACATCTGGATCTCTACGCATTCCCACCGTTCAAGATTGTCAACAACGTACTGCAGAAGTTCACCTCTCACGAAGGGACAAGGTTGACGTTAGTTGCTCCCCTCTGGCCCGCGAGAGAATGGTTCACCGAGGTACTTCGATGGCTAGTAGACGTTCCCAGAAGTCTTCCTCTAAGGGTGGACCTTCTACGTCAGCCTCACGTAAAGAAGGTACACCAAGCCTCCTCGCTCTTCGTCTGACTGCCTTCAGACTATCGAAAGACACTCGAGAACTAGATGCTTTTCGAAGGAGGCAGCCAGTGCGATTGCTAGAGCAAGGAGAGCATCCACCATTAGAGTCTACCAATCAAAGTGGGAAGTCTTCCGAGACTGGTGCAAGTCGGTTCTGTATCCTCGACCAGTACCTCTGTAGCTCAAATAGCTGAATTTCTCTTATACCCGAGAAAAGGACGATCCCTTTCAGCTCCCACTATCAAGGGCTACAGAAGCATGTTGGCATCGGTCTTCCGGCATAGAGGCTTAGATCTTTCCAACAATAAAGATCTTCAAGACCTCCTTAAGTCTTTTGAGACCACCAAGGAGCATCGTTTGGCTACCCCTGGTTGGAATTTAGACGTGGTACTAAGATTCCTCATGTCAGACAGGTTTGAGCCGCTACAATCAGCCTCCCTGAAAGATCTCGCTCTAAAGACTCTTTTCCTGGTATGCTTAGCCTCAGCTAAAAGAGTCTGTGAGATTCATGCCTTCAGCAAGAACATCGGATTTTCGTCAGAAAAAGCCACCTGTTCGCTACAACTTGGTTTTCTAGCCAAAAATGTGCTGCCTTCTCGGCCTTGGCTTAAATCTTTCGATATTCCCAGCTTATCGGAGATTGTAGGCAATGAACTAGAAAGAGTCTTATGCCCTGTGAGAGCTCTTAAGTTCTATTTAAAGCGCACTAAACCTTTACGAGGCCAATCTGAAGCTTTATGGTGTTCAGTTAAGAAACCATCTTTGCCTATGTCAAAGAATGCTTTATCATACTTTATCAGACTGTTAATACAAGAAGCTCATTCACATCTGAGTGAGGAAGACCAAGCTTTGCTTAAGGTGAAGACGCACGAAGTTAGAGCTGTTGCAACTTCCGTGGCCTTTAAGCAAAATAGATCTCTGCGAAGTATAATGGACGCAACCTATTGGAGAAGCAAGTCAGTGTTCGCGTCTTTTTATCTAAAGGATGTCCAGTCTCTTTACGAGGACTGCTACACACTGGGACCATTCGTAGCAGCGAGTGCAGTAGTGGGTGAGGGCTCAACCACTACAATTCCCTAATTCCATATCCTTTTAATCTGTCTCTTGAAATGTTTTTAATGTTGTCTTTATGGGTTGTCCGGAAGGCTAAGAAGCCTTTCGCATCCTGGTTGATTTGGCGGGTGGTCAAAGTCATTTCTTGAGAGCGCCTAGATTAGGGGTTTGATGAGGTCCTGTTGTATGGGTTGCAACCCTTGATACTTCAGCTCCTAGGGGTCGATCAGCATCCTAAGAGGATCGCGAGGCTCCGTAAGGAAGACGTACTTAAAAGGCAGAGTAATTGTTCAAGTCGACTTCCTTACCAGGTACCTATTTATTTTGTTTTTGTTATTTTGATAACTTCTAAAATGAAATAAAAAACTCTTAGCTCATAAAATGTAAACATATATTACTGGTCTCTACCCACCATCCTGGGTGTGAATCGGCTATATATTCACCGGCTAAGTTAAATATTTAAAAATGATATTTTAATTTTAAAATAAATTTTTGAATATACTTACCCGGTGAATATATAAATTAAATGACCCTCCCTTCCTCCCCAATAGAGACGCAGTGGGACGAGGAGAAAATCGAGTCTTTGTTTACATAGGAGCTAGGTATCTGGTCGACAGATGGCGCTGTTAGGCACACCCGCAACCTGTGTGGCGATCGCTGGCGAGTTTTTTCCGTAGAGTTTGTCTGTCGAGCAACAGAGTTGCAGCTATATATTCACCGGGTAAGTATATTCAAAAATTTATTTTATAATTAAAATATCATTTTTTTTAGTAGTTAGGAAGGTATGTAAATATATTGAAACTTGTCCTAGATTACTGTGGAGGGGGATTATCTGCATTGCACATAACCATGAGTACAGTATGTCTAATGTAAACTGTATTTTTTATCTTGCCTTTTATTCGTTATGTCTTTCTACATTCTTTTACCATTTGATTTTAGAAGAGATTTGTTTCTATCTTAAGGAAGATTTTTGTTGAAATGCTTAAATACATCAACATTAAACCATTTATTTTTCCATGCACTTCACTTGTAAATTTGATTGAAAAAATTTTATGATGATTTTCAGTTTGTAACAGATTTATTTTTCCATTTGTAGAACTTACAAGTTACTGAACTGTTATGGTAAATTATTATTGCAGTTTATAAATCCTACTGATATACTGTTGAAATTTTTATTGTCATTGATTAATTTTCTGCAGTGAGAATTTACGACCATTATCACAGAATTGTAAAAGTGCTACAGAGTTTATTTAATATACGTTCTACCGGCTCACTTTTGCCGTATTTGTTGTGGAGGGATTTTTTAGTCCCAAAGTTCAGCTATCGGTTATATATTCTTAGAGTTGCCTATAAAGTATTCAAAATGTCATCAGTTGATGCAAGTTTATTTTTTCTTTTGTTCTGTTGATTTTTTCCTATAAGAGTTTTTTTGTTAAATGATTAACTTTTTAAATAAAGAATATTTGATTTATATCTTGTTTCATGGAATTGAATATGAGTGGATATGAATGTGTTGAGGTGGTTTGGCCATGTTGAGAGAATGGAAAATGGTTGTCTGCTAAAGAAGGTGATGAATGCAAGAGTTGATGGGAGAAGTACAAGAGGAAGGCCAAGGTTTGGGTGGATGGATGGTGTGAAGAAAGCTCTGGGTGATAGGAGGATAGATGTGAGAGAGGCAAGAGAGCGTGCTAGAAATAGGAATGAATGGCGAGCGATTGTGACGCAGTTCCAGTAGGCCCTGCTGCTTCCTCCGGTGCCTTAGATGACCGCGGAGGTAGCAGCAGTAGGGGAGTCAGCATTATGAAGCTTCATCTATGGTGGAAATGTGGGAGGTTGGGCTGTGGCACCCTAGCAGTACCAGCTGAACTCGGTTGAGTCCCTGATTAGGCTGAAGGAACATAGAGAGTAGAGGTCCCCTTTTTGTTTTGTTTCATTGTTGGTGTCGGCTACCCCCCAAAATTGGGGGAAGTGCCTTGGTATATGTATGTATCTATAATTACGTAGTTTATTTTATACCAAGCCTTAAAAATGGAATATGAATTATGGTAAGACATAATTTTATTTGCGTTGTTGTATTTATACCTTTTATAAGGGATTTTGACAAAGGAAAAATCTATTTTTGTGTGAGAAAATCATGTCGTCCTGATGGAAGTTCCTCTAGGCAGTTTTCTACTTGGGATATTTCCTACGAGTGATATACCATAGAAGTTTACCTGTATAGTTATAATTAGATTTTTAATACAAGAGCAAGGAGATACTGGCAACCAATGCCATTGTCAATCATGGGACTTAAGATAGTGATAAAAGAATGCAACATTTCCATAGTAAACTACAGTATATTCCTCTCTTGAAGGCAGTAAGGTTTCCAGAATTAGGGAGAATCAAATTAGAACGAACAGATGGAGATAAACGGTCATGAAGTAGTGCTGTTTAATTATGATAGATTTTCAGAGGAAAAGGAGACAGCACACACACTTTGAGCTAAACATGCTCTTGATAGTATCTGAAGAAAAGAAACAAGCTTATGGACCAGACAATTGTTGCTTTTTGATTTGTTCATAGATTGGATAATCCAATATATTTCTAGTTAATTGCCAGAGCAGTGCTTTATTTTCAAAGAAAATTTAGATTAAAATTTAAAATTGATTGTTAATCATTTCATACTGTATTTGAACTTTGTGTAAGTTTAATATTGATATTTTTTTCTAGTGCATGTATTTATGTACTGTACATCTCAAAACGTGTATGAAATTATCAAATGAGTCTGATTATACTGCTATTAACTCTCTGGACAAGACTGGCCACCTTTGGAAACTGAACTTTGCAACATACAATGTCAGGACCCTAAGGTAGATCCTGCTGTGATACTAATAGAGCTGAAATGAATACATTGAGGTATAATAGGATTGAGTGAAATTAGAAGAATTTTATAGTTTAAAAGGGGCCATATATTTTGTTTCAGGGGACACGTAAATAGCAAAGAAAAGGAAGTGGGTGTTGTTAATAAAAATCATGCAGGTAACAAAGGAGAATTTTTTACTATTGAAGATAGAATTGCAGGATTAATTATCTAAATAGATAATTGAAACATACACCAACAACATCCCATACAGAGGAAGAAAGAGATGTTTTATGAAGATCTGGATATATCTGAAAAAAACATAGAACTCTATTTACATTGGTTTTGGGTGATTTCAATACTTATGTAGGTCAAAAGAAGGGAGGTTAATTAGCAGTAGGTAAATTTGGAGTAGGCACAAGGAATGACAGAGGGGACATGCTTGTAAAATATGCTTTTAGAATCAATCGTAGAATCGTGATTTTTTTTTTTTTTTTTTTTTTTTTTTTTCTCAATAAAAAGGAACATGGAAAACGAAAGAATTTATTCTTGGTGGAAAATTTTATTTAGTTAAAGATATAACTTAAATTGAAGTCAGCGACCATAGTATGTTGAAAAGCAAAATTGGTCTAGATCTAAAGAAAAAGAGAAAAACTAATTTTAAAGAAAATAAACACATGTAATACGAAAATCTGACGGGTTTAGTTTAACAATACAAAACTCTAATAAAGAAAAGATCGGAAATGAGGGTAAAATCCAAGAGATGAAGTAGAATTAGCAGAACTAACCTAAAAAATGAACAAATTAAAAACCCAAGATCTTAAACACAAGAAGACCAAAATTGAGGAAACTCTAGATAAAGGAAAAAGCATCACATTGAGGAAAAAAATACTTGGAATGGGGTGCCAACAGATAAAAATGGGAATATCAACAAAGATGGTGATAAAAACTGCAGAGGATTTTTATAATTTGGTATACAATAGTGAAATAAGAAATTACTTTGTCAATCGAAATAATGAAACATAAGAACAGATACCAGTAGTAGCAGTAGGAGGAATAAAGAAAGTATTAAAAGGCATGAAAGAGGAAAAACAGCAGAAGATAGAGGATATTTCAGGAAGTAAGTCTGGTTAAACTTTACATAAAATGCCTGGTAGAATGGTCTATACCTACAGCTTGGAAAACTTTATCATTATACTAATTCACATAGAGGACACTTAAAAGTCCTGAAAATATTGCCCAATAAGTTTACTCCGTAATATGTGAAATATATACAAAGATCATAGGCCGAATAGAAAGAGAGCTAGACTTAAATCAAGCAAGAGAGCAGGCAGGTTTCAGAGGAGGGTATTCAACAACTGATTTTCATGTGATTAACCAGCAAATGCAGCAATCAAGAGTATGACAAACCCCTATGTATGGCATTTATAGACTGTGAGAAAGCTTTTGATTCTGTCAAAACTTCAAAAAGTGATGAAAGCCCTTCAAAGACTAGCTAGGTATAGATGAATCTTATGTTTGAACACTTCAAGATATCTATATGGGAAGTACAGCAATCCTAAAGCTACATAAAGATAGTGCAAAAACTCGTTTGAGAAAGGAGTTGGACAGGGAGACCCCATCTCCTAAATTATTCATAGCATGCCTAGAAGTTTTTAAGAATTTATATAAAAACAATATATGAATTTATATTAATGGGGAATACCTTATCAACTTATGATTTGCAGATGACATTCTTATGTTTAGTAAATCTTGGGAGGAATTGCAAAAGATGATAGCCTGTTTGAATAGAGGAAGGAAAGGAAGCTAATATAAATATAGATAGTTATGATACTATAAATAGAGCTGAAGTAATGTTCAATAGAAATGTAGAGAACAACAAATAAGAGTTAAGAACGAACCTCCAGAGATTGTTGATGAAAATACGTATTTAAGACAGAGTAATTTTCCCCAGAAAATGAGACCGAAATTAAAAGAAGTATAAGCATTTGCTAGGGAGCTTTTGGTAAACAAATGAGATTATGAAAATTAAAATGCCACTTTCCCTAAGAAGAAAATTATATAATCAAATGATCCTACCATTATTAACATGAGCAGCAGAAACTTGGAACCTTACTAAATCCTTAGAACATTAGCTAGTTACAACTCAAAGAGCTATAGAAAGAATAATGATGGAAATAATACTAAGGTACAGAAGAAAGGGCAATTTGGGTACAAAAGCAAACTAACCCTGGATAGGTACGGTGGGTCGTTTGCGACCCCGAGCGTAAAAAAAAAACAGGTTTTTCTCACGTGACTCACCCCTGTGACTGAATTTGTGGGTGATCGACCTGCAGGAGGTGTCTCCCCTACACGCTCTAGTAGTGTCCAGATGTGCATTGCTGTAGCTGTACTCCTTCCCCGATTTCTGAGACGCGTCGGGGTCGTTCGCGTCCGAGTTTACCCTTCTGAGGTAGTTTGCATAATTATCAAAGTTATTACGTATTATGAAATTGTCGTAGAATGGTGCAACTTGTATAGGTTATCAGTTGTGGAAAGTCTTGGTGGATTGTTTGGCTACCATGTGCATGTTTTTCTTTTTAGTTAAAATGTCGTTCATCACCACGGGGACCATTTTACCGCGAGTGCCCCTTTTTCATTTTTTTTCATTTTTTTGCCAAGTCATTTTTCCGTAAGATATTGCCGAATAGTGTCGTAAAACTTTTGCTTGTTTAGTATTGGAAAGTGTGTCTAGATGATCTGGCTACCCATGCATGACTTTGTTTTTGTCAGATACGACGTAGTTATTGGTATATTGGGTATTTAACTGCGGTTACCAATTTCTGTTTTTTTTTCAATATTTGTAAAAATTACTACGTAGTAAGGAATTGCCGTATATTATTCATTTTTTTTTCATGTTTATGTGTTAGAAAGTGTGCCTTGATGGTTGGGCTAACACGTGCATGTCTTTTTTTTTATCTGAGATGTCGTATATTAGAATGTCGGGCATTTTACCGCGAGTGTCCCTTTTTAATTTTTTTTAATTTTTTTGCCAAGTCATTTTTCCGTAAGATATTGCGAAATAGTGTCGTAAAACTTTTGCTTTTTTAATGTTGGAAAGTGTGTCTAGATGATCTGGCTACCCATGCGTGATTTTGTTTTTGTCAGATACGACGTAGTTATTGGTATATTGGGTATTTAACTGCGGTTGCCAATTTCTGTTTTTTTTTCAATATTTGTAAAAATTTAGTACGTAGTAAGGAATTGCCGTATATTATTGATTTTTTTTTCATGTTTATGTGTTAGAAAGTGTGCCTTGATGGTTGGGCTAACACGTGCATGTCTTTTTTTTTTATCTGAGATGCCGTATATTAGAATGTTGGGCATTTTTCCGCGAGTGCCCCTTTATATTTGTTTTGCATTTTTTTGCTTAGTCATGTTACCGTAAGGAATTGGCAAGTAGTGTCGCAAAACTTATATTTTTATAGTGTTGGAAAGTGTTTCTAGATGATCTGGCTACCCATGCCTATTTTTTTTTTAGCCAGATATGGCGTATATATAAGTATGTGTTCGATTTTCCTGTGATTGCCATTTTTTCGTTTTTTCCCATTTCTTTCAAAATTACTACGTACTAAGGAACTATCACAGAGTAATATTTCATTTATATGTTTATTTGTCGGAAAATATGCCTTGATGGTTTGCCTAGCACGTGGCTGAAATTTTTTTTTTTCTGAAATGCCGTATATTAGAATGGCCATTTTTCCACGAGTGCCCCTTTTTATTTGTTTTGCATTTTTTTGCTTAGTCATGTTACCGTAAGGAATTGGCAAGTAGTGTCGCAAAACTTATATTTTTATAGTGTTGGAAAGTGTTTCTAGATGATCTGGCTACCCATGCCTATCTTTTTTTTAGCCAGATATGGCGTATATATAGGTATGTGTTCGATTTTCCGGTGATTGCCATTTTTTCGTTTTTTCCCAATTCTTTCAAAATTACTACGTACTAAGGAACTATCACAGAGTAATGATTCCTCTAGATGTTTATTTGTCGGAAAATTTTGTTTACTTTTTTTTTTTGATTGAATATCATCAAATTTTTTTAGCTAAAATATTGTTTTACATTTTTTTTTTCGATTTTATTTCCCTTCAAAAAAAATTTTTGGGGTCAGAATTTTAATTTTATAGTCGTAAAATAATCGACAATTATCCAGCAACCCACCATACAATTTTTATGCATATCCAATAATAATTAGATAGTAAATAACACCTTGAAATTGACATACCCTTCCTACATTTCAAGTGGCAGATTAGGGAGTCTGAGTCAGTGTGGTTGGCGGCCATTTTGTGGACATATCCGAAGCGTAAGCTGCCCTATCTATATATATTCTTGTTCCCTATAGAATTTGTGATATTTTAGTATATTTTTACCTGCATAAATATCATATTATATATTAAATATATGTATTTTTTTACGAAATTTCCAAGTACTCAAAAAATTACCTTTAGATATGGCCCCTAATATAAATGTAATTTACAAAATAATGAAGATTTTTTTACATATTTCTATTTTAGGATAACATATGTTTATTCCCTAAAAAAATTAGCCACTTCCTATTTCATTTGGGTACCCAAAAAAATTCATGAAATTTGGATAATTTTTTTTGGCCAAAAAAAGTTACCCTTTTTTTCTCATTTCAGATCTTCACCTCCATGGGTCTGACTTCATCCAAAATACATCAAGATGTGTCCTAAACATTCAAGAATCAATTCCTAAAAGGATTTGTGTATATATGTATAAACTTTTTTTTATGAATTTTTATGTCAGGTCTTTTTTTTTTCTACTTAATTTTTTAAAATATTTATAATAAATAGTTTTTCTGCAGATGAGTAGTATTTATCTTTACAGTTGTTTTAAGCATTCATTGAAGTTTTTTTTGGCAAAAGAAAAAAGGAGGTTACTGCAAAAACTGATTTTTCAAGAATTTTTTTTGGCGTCGGGGTCGTTCGCGTCCGAGTATACCCTTAAAGGGGTGTCCGAGGACCGTACCTATCCAGGGCTAAAGTAGAGGATATTCTAACAACTTGTAAGTAAAAGAAATGGATATGGACAGGTAATATAATAAGAATGACGGACAATAGATGGACATTAAAAATAACAGAATGGGTCCCTAGAGACTGTAGAAAAATAAAAAAAAAGAAATATAATTCGATGGATTGATGAGCTAAACATTTACATTGTATATACTGGCATAGAATAACCATAAACAAACAAAAGTGGAAGGAAATCTCTGACGTTTTTGCCCTACATTGGACTATTAACAGCTGATTATATATATATATATATATATATATATATATATATATATATATATATATATATATATATATATATATATATATATATATATATATATATATATATATATATATATATATATATATATATATATATATATATATATATATATATATATATATATTAAATCTAGATTTAAAATCCATGGTCATGATAATGATCTAGCAATAATACCGCGAACGCAAACTCTAGATGGCGCTCTTTGCTCTAAGGCTAACCACCGAAAATATCTCTAGGTGAACTGTTGGCTTCGTCATTCTTTTATCCTTGGCTCCTCTTGCTAATTGACAATTGGACTCGGTTGAGCTCGTTACTCCTTTTCAACATATACTTTTGACTAGGGAACATGTCTGCGATGACATGCAGGTATGTTTATTTATTAAGTTTGGTTTAAGTGATATTTTTTTTTTTATTTTATCGAGCAATATAAATTATTTGCTGAGTTTAGTGAATATATCGATGTGATTTTAAAATTATTTGAATTTAAATGTCTAGGCTTTCCATTAATGGCGTTCCCGTGTAATTTGTTTTTCTTGGATATTGAACGGGTTATTTCTGCACTCGTTTCGAAGGCCATTAATTATTAAATTACCTTATACCGGATAGAATTTGGACATGTATGAACGTTCAAGAAAATTATGTAAAGAACTTTTTTAATTCATTTTTGATAATTAGAATTTCTTTACCGTTTTGGGGTGGCTTATTAGGTTTACTCAAATATAACATTAGGGAAAAGTTTAAATTTTAAAAGCATACTGTGACGTCAATGCTCAATCATTTCTGGGGATTTTGACAATATTCTTTACATTCGTAACAAAATATGACAAAAAAACTTTGGAAAGTTATTTTGACCTGGGAATATTTTTGAGGCATTTTTTTCCATGCCTTTTAGTCCTCTATAATTGTTTGCTGGTGAAAAGTACTTACAATTCGAAGACTTTCTATCCCTTTTCTTAAATTTAGTGAACTTGGCTCTTTAATAGCACTATAAAATGTTAAAAATTTTCACATGTAAATTAAGTTATCTTATTGATACACGTGAGCGAAGGTGCAAGTTGATCCCTTAATGGTAATAGGAATATGGGTAAAGTTTTGGATTCAACCAAATTGGGAAATGTATTATATTAATATATTTTCCTAGTAAAGCACGTGATAACAAAACACTTCTTCTCAATACATTATTGTCGCTAATGCATACTTACAGAGAAAAAAAATATTTCAGGAATTGAAGGTCTTGACTTTTTCTAAGTTTAGTGTTTATCTTTCCATGGGCACGCAAGGTAGCTCTTGTTCGTTTGTATGTCTGTTTTCATCTTACTTGGCTCCGCCCCATTGCGTAATGTGACAACATTTGCTTGAATGCGCATTTGCTCCTCCCACTAATGTCGCTCCTCCAATCAAAATACTACTGGGTTCTTTTCAAGGGTTATTATTGGATGATTCATTGGTCTCTCAGTCTTGTTTCAAGGATCTGTTTTTCGTGCAATATAACATTGTAAACGATACTCTTTTGTTTTTTTCCCTATTTCATTATGGGAGAAACCCGTGATTGTCGTTTGTTTTCGGTTTTCAAAAGTTCCGGTTTCTATATTTTCATCACACGTCATTTTACTGTCATGGATCCTCCGGTACGGTTGTGTGAAATATGTCGTTATTCCTATTTTGATGTGATCGGCCGATTTCATGGGAATTATAATGGAACTCCTGAAGTAGTGAATCGTTTTCTAAGGGAGCATTCCGTATTACCTTTAAGTGTCCAGTGTGGTAAATGTGATTCGCCTTTACATTTTCGTGAGGATAGACGTGTGGTATTGTACCAAATCTGAACGTATTCCAGTACTTGATGATTCAGAAGAGGGTCAACCACAACCTTCCACATCTTCATCGTCATCTTCCGTTTAAGGTAAGATGTGATTTAACAAAATATATATATTCAAATTTACCCCTGGTTAAAGGGGGGGGGGGCGAAGCCCCCCCCCGGTAGGGGTACAGGGCCCCTAGGTTAGGTTAGGTGGGTTTGTTAGGTTCTGTGGTGCCCTGAAAATTACTGTGGCCTTAAGGGGGGGTCGCAGGGGGGGCGAAGCCCCCCCCGGTAGGGGTACAGGGCCCCTAGGTTAGGTTAGGTGGGTTTGTTAGGTTCTGTGGTGCCCTGAAAATTACTGTGGCCATAAGGGGGGGTCGCAGGGGGGGCGAAGCCCCCCCCGGTAGGGGTACAGGGCCCCTAGGTTAGGTTAGGTGGGTTTGTTAGGTTCTGTGGTGCCCTGAAAATTACTGTGGCCATAAGGGGGGGTCGCAGGGGGGGCAAAGCCCCCCCCGGTAGGGGTACAGGGCCCCTAGGTTAGGTTAGGTGGGTTTGTTAGGTTCTGTGGTGCCCTGAAAATTACTGTGGCCTTAAGGGGGGGTCGCAGCTAGGTTAGGTTAGGTGGGTTTGTTAGGTTCTGTGGTGCCTTGAAAATTACTGTGGCCATAAGGGGGGGTCGCAGGGGGGGCGAAGCCCCCCCCCCCGGTAGGGGTACAGGGCCCCTAGGTTAGGTTAGGTGGGTTTGTTAGGTTCTGTGGTGCCCTGAAAATTACTGTGGCTTTAAGGGGGGGTCGCTGGGGGGCCCTACCCCCCTCCCCCCGGTAGGCCTAGTTAGGGGTATGGGGGAGGGGTGCTGGAACATTAATTATTCATTTATTGCAAATATCATTCAATGCCCCAACACCCTCCCCCCCTTCCCCCACCCAAAACCCCGGTTCCCAAAGGGTGTCCCCCATAATTGGTGGGATGAACTAGGGTATACATAGTAAATCTCTAAATCGGTTGGTTTGCAGTCAAAATAAACGTTAAATTCATTGAAACCACACTATTTCTGATGCAACAAATATATTTTTATTGCATTTTTCCAAATTTGGCTGAAACTAAAAATTTACCGGAATATGAAAGGTCGTTTTGGTAAATGTGTAGGAGAGCTCCGCGGAAGATCTTGAAGAATTTAAACACCTACAATTCACTATTATATCATACAGAACGCTTATATAATAGTCAATATATGAACAGCTTCTATTTAAAGAAGATATTCGTGTGTATAGTTATGTTTCACCTGGATTTTTTCTGTGTTTGTTTTTGTTTACTGTGTGATGTCTTGGCTAAAATGAGCTGTTTCACCGCCTTACTGCGTATGGCAAACTAGTTCTCAATGCTATTCTAACCAATAACAGGTGTTTTCTTGACGTCACACTGTTTGAAAACCAATCGTGGAGGTTTTTACAAATCTAGCCAATGCTGACACTTATTACTTCACTTATCCCTGCTATTTTTCCACCAGTTACCACAGTTTACGTGAAGTTCCGCGGAGGAATATTTTTGCACGTCTCGGATCTCCCTTCAAACTGAAAAGCTCATTTTGCCGTGAAGTATGGAGCAATTAGCAGGACCTTCATCCCGTTCCAACTGTGTCACTTGTGACAATTGCTTTATTTCTTATGGGGATTTTTGTGTACATTATTCAGGGAAAGTTGATTTGCTAATTGCATTTGCTCAACGTCATTGTTTGATTTTGGCAGAGAAAAAGTGCCCTAATTGTGAAAATGTGTGCCGTATAGATTACAACAAACTAGCATTCCGGTGTGATCGTAGTGTGGTTACTCGTGGGAAAAGGAAGAGGAGGTGCAATTTTTTCGTGTCTTGTTTCAAAGGTAAGTTAGATATTGAGACTAATTTGAAGTTTGTGTTCCTTTTTTTGCAAAAGGCGTTTTCATTTGAATTTGTTTCGTTTGAACTGAAACTCAATGTGGCCTTAAGGGGGGGTCGCAGGCCCCCCCCCCCCCCCCCCGGTAGGCCTAGGTAGGGGTACATGGCCCCCAGGGTAGGGTAGGTAGTTGTATTAGGTTCGGTAGTGCCCCAAAAAATCACTTTTCTCCTCCCCCCACCCAAAAACCCCGCTTCCCACTGGGGTCCCCCATAATTGTAGTACTAGGTTTATGCTTACATTTTCTGTGTAAGAGTTAGGTGGTTGTAGGAGGATTATCTCACAGTTTCAAGGTAACTGTAGCTCTAATTTACTGTTTTCTTTCGTTTTCTACTTTTAGAAACTTTTAAATCGAGCGCGGAGCTCTCCTACACATTTACCCTATAAATGCCCAATTGATCATGGCATTTTAGTATGATTGTTCCGAAGTAAACCAGAACACTAACCAAAATGAGATGGGTTACTCTACCAGACTCAATACTTTTTGTGCATGGTTTGGAGTTAATCGAGCTATGGAAATCTGACAGTGACGGGCTGTTGATGTACTTGTAGCGCATTTTACGTTTGACTTCATTTGACTTTGATAGTGTAAGAAAGTAACTTTTTTTTCACGCGTTCACGTGATATCCTCGGGATTCCTTGAGCTTTGCAATAGTTCAGTGTATTAGTTATCACATATTGTCAGTATTGTTGTGAACATTCACTTGTTAGTTTTTGTTGTTTCTGAAATGTATGTAGATATATTTGCCAAGCATTTAATCATTCTAAAACTCGCTAAACTGGTAATACTAAAATCTATAAACCACTTAAATATCGTGCGCGGAATATTGCCACTGAGAAAATTGCCACTGGGTCAATTGCCACCGGGAATATTGCCCACCTAGGAATATTACCACTCTGTCAATTGCCACCGGGAATATTGCCCACCTAGGAATATTACCACTCGGTCAATTGCCACCGGGAATATTGCCCACCTAGGAATATTGCCACCCGGAAAATTGCCACTATGAAAAATTAATTTTTTTTCATTCAATAGTTTTATGAACTTTAAATCACTTAGAATTACGATATGGAATAAAGAATACAGGACAGCAAATCATTTACTTTTTATTATAGCTTTAGGAATATTATATCACTTAAAATTACATTAAGGAAATATATAGGAGAAAGAATACAGAACAGAACTTTTTTATTTCCAATACTTTTAAAAAATTACATAAAAAAACAGAACTTTTTTATTTAAAAAACATGCATATTAGCTATATGCAATTGAACGTAAATATCTAATTTTAATATTATAAGTGCTGTATTTCAATAGAATGTTCTTTATTTTGGCGTTTAAATATTGGTACTTTTTTGTCGAAGTGAGTCCCCTCGTTCAAAATGGATTCTCTTAATTGTTGCTAAGCGTTCTTCATCTTTAAGTGCGTCAATCAGCCGCCAGATATTGGGGTGGGCATTACCTACTGATTTATTAAGCGAATTATGAAACGCCTCTACGTTATTTGTTCGTGGTAAAGAGTTGACTACACGGCTATAAACATTCCAGAAACTTAGTGGAAATGTACCTGTAACTCTTCGTCTGTTATTCCTTGTCCCTCTCAATTCCTATGTATGTAGATTCGAAATAAGCGAGAAATTCCTGCGGTATGGCATAATTCTGACAGTTCTTCGAAAACCAAAATAACATCTTGAGTTGGCACAAGGCAATGGCAGAAAATTGTCTCATTTTTAAAGAGAATTCATTGTTGTTGTGGTATTCTTGTTTAAAACCCAATTCAACTATCTTTCTATAAAGCGATTGAGAGAAATGGAAGAAACACCCATTAAGAAAAACGTCTGGGAAAGCCGCCTTTATTCCATTAAAACAAGCCTTTTCAAAATCAATTGTAATATTTTCGGTTTCTTCACCACCTAAAAATTCACTCAATTTTTCAAAAACTCTTCTATATGCCTCGGTCTTGTTAGGTAAAAGAGCAAAGACACGTGGTATACTCAGTTTATCTTGCTGTACATGAACGGTTAAAAGTTGACAATAAAATTCCGGAGCAACTTTAAATGTACCGTCAATTGCCCAATTCTTAAAACGTTTTAAATCTTGTAGCCCAGCATCTGATGCAAACATCAATATGCGATCCACATCGTCCATACCTGAATCGTATTGAAGGAAAGTTTTCCCGCCGTCTATGACTGTAAATTCTAGTGGTATCGAATATCCTGCCCTTCCACATGGAACGGAAGGAAAATTTGAAAGTTTTTGTCTCCACTTCCTAATATTCCTGCTTACTAAAATTCGTTATTGTGATATTTTTGTTTATAAAAAACTCAAAAATTTCCTAAATAATGGTGGTTTGGAAACCTATCTAAAAATCTTAAGAGGTAAACAGTTGTCGAAACTATAACAGATAACAAGGAAAATCTTGAATGGAAAACTGATAGTAAAAGTCGGGGATATAAGGTAATAAAGTTGTAGGTCTGTTTGTTTGTTTTAAACCATTCCTATGGGTTTAGAGTTAGTTTTACACTGAGAAATAATTTCACTTAATTTAATTTAAAAAAAAAAATGGTGGCGATTTTCCGGGTGGCAATATTCCTAGGTGGGCAATATTCCCGGTGGCAATTGACCCAGTGGCAATATTCCTAGCCCCTTAAATATATACTCTATTTTACTTTAAGCAAACTCTAGCAAATATCGCACGTGTCGTCCTATCGAATAGCTATGGAATAAGCTGTAGTTACATTTTTTTAAATACCGCTCTAGAACGCTTAGTGGCTCCAAATAAGACTTTAACGACAGTTTTATCATTTATTTAGTATTAGCGTTAATGCACCTCACGCGGTGGTCATATTGAGAGGGAATTTGCTACTAAATCATGGCGTTGTCAAAATTGTCCTGAACACGTAATATTTAACAGATTTCGAGTGGTTCGAATAAAATATACCCGTGAAGCTCATCTTTAATACTTTGGTAATACCTGTGGTTTTGGATCTTTTATTCTCTTAGCACTTATGCGCCATAAACAAATGTTGTCTTCTATATTATTCATACGTTTTGGATATTTTTTGGCTGATATTCCAAGTTTTAAGCTTCACAACTCTGTAGGCTACGTCAATTTTGGGTAAGTGGTTTTTAGGCTACGTCAGTTCTGGGTAAATGGTTTTTATAAGGGCAGATAGTCTCAAGATTCATCTACAGTATTTAATTTGGAGGCTTAGCTTAGTTCACGTTTACTTTAAATCCTAAGTTCCCATCACAATCCTGCTCGTTCTCAAGTTCTACCCCCTAGAAGCTTAGGGTGAAGGGGAGGGGCGGTTAGCGAAAAAGGCATGCATTTTTCCCTTGGCAGTCCTATTAACTCCTGACAACTTTAGTCCTAAAACGCTTGCTTCAACTGTCTTAACGTACGTAACTGAAAGTAATAGAATAGTTTATAAAGCTTCTACAACATTGTCCGCTAGTCCATTCACGTTACTTTTTTTTTTAAGTCTTCTCTTTACAAAGTTTCAACTGGATCGCTGGCTTACTTTATAGCAAATAAATGTTTGCGTTTAAAAGGATTATTTAATCAGTTTGCGTAGTGGATTGAATAAGGTATCTGTAGTACAACGAAAGGAGTGCTATTTGCGCATTATTCAGATTCTGACTCCACATAGTTGACAATTACTTGACTGACTGTAATAGATTAAGCCAACTAAACGTAACTAACGACACTCCTAAGCCTAAACGAAAGTGGGGCTCAGTTTTGGAAGAAAGGAACTAATGAATGGATGTCTGCCAATTTAAGAAAACTTCATAAAATGCAGTTTCTCTTTGGGTAGTTAAGTGTATAGCAATTTTATTTTTGGTTGTGTATAGGTATGCCGCGAAGTTTTTAGTTGAAAATTGCTACACTGGAATTGTGCTGGTAATAGTGTAACTTAAGAGCATTATGAAAACTGAGTGGTCTAGTTTTGTAAATGTCATTTTTGCCAGGTATATTAATGTTTGACATGTGGGCCGTTTTCAAAAGTTTCTTGCATCTATGCCAATATGAACCTGTGATGCTCGTAGATTTTTAAAGATAACTTAGTTTCATAGCCCTATATCAAATCTAAATTGGTAGCTGGTATTGCTAGTGTCTTGGTATTGGCTACATTGTAAGTAGTCAAGTCCGATTATTATATAGTCCACTTTGAAATAGGTTCCATTCAAGAATTTTGTCCTATAGTACAATTTCATTCTACTGTAGTGTTCTAAGGGGAGAGATTAATCATGTAACAGTTAGGGACAATGTAGGCATTACTTAGTTTGAGAAGCGTCGTTGCTCGACTAATTTACAATTTTCCCCACTTCATCGCATACTGTCTAAATTCGATGAACCTTAGCTAAATGTGTTACTCTTCTGCGCATTCAGGGTTGAATGGCTTTCCTGGCCTCAGTGTTGGGCCATATGGGTCAAACTTGTATAAACTTTCCCACCCTGTTTCCAGTTGAGCAATAGGGGCTATATTTGTGAATGTTCCCTCCTTGTTGTTGGTGGCAGGTCATGAATCAAATTTAATGAAATCCCTAAGTTTCAGTGGTGGTGGGCCTGAATGGGCCAATTTAAACATCCCTACCAAAGTCTGTCCCATATTTACGGGCTGCCAACACAAGAGACCTTGTCATACATACTACAAGGCAATCTAAAACTAATGAACGGTCTGTCCCACCATGTTTCTAGTGGCAGCCTATAAGTCAAAATCTCTCAACCTGGTGGAAAGTTATATGGACCAAATTAATCTGTCCCCACAGTCCAGTCGTGGGTCATATTTGTCAAATTTAACGTCTCCATCCTATGCTACGTGGCAGGCCATATGGCTCAAATTTGTCCCCAGTGGCGAGCATTATGAGAAACTTGATATAAAAAAGTTCTTGTATATTTGTGCTAATATAAGCCTTTAAAATATTTCGCCTAGTAAAATGCAGCATTACGAACGTGATTGTCCTGAAAAGTTTATCTTTGACTACTAAAACACTTGAAGCTAATTTCATAACGACCGTCCAATTTGTAATTAAGATTGTCTTAAATCATCCTGGCATCTTAGACATTTACCCAAATTTATTCTATTACCTTAAACTTAAATTATCAGTATATTTATTGTATACGTTCCTACATGAGCTAGCTATTGTACCAACCGTGTGTCACACAATTGTACATAATTATTTTGTATATATTATGCTTGTATCTGCGCTGTTCCCTCGCACTAAAAAGAACCTGAATGATCATGTCTCCGTTTTGCTCTGTAACATTGTCTCTCGAACAGGGTATGTTACAGAGCAAACGGAGACATGATCATTCAGGTTCTTTTTAGTGCGAGGGAAGAGCGCAGATACAAGCATATATACAAAATAATTATGTACAATTGTGACACACGGTTGGTACATGTGCCTTTGAGTTCACAACCCTCACTCGGCACAGTCACACTGTTTCCAGTGCAAAGATAGGTATTTTAATACTGCTAATAGGATATTCAGGAAATTTTAGGTTGTAGCAAGGCAATTATTTCATAGATTGGTAAGGTCTCAAATTGTTCCCCAGTCAGCTATTTCAAATTAGGTCTCATTGCTTGGAATGGAAGGGAATAAGGTACGTTTAAAGAAACAAATATAGAACAGTACCGCAGTCTTCAAAGTTTATTATAAACATTTAAATTTGTAAAGGAGACTTCCTATACAACTTTTCTATGCTAAAAGTTGCCTGAATTTTCATGCTTTACATATTTTGACATCCTCCTAAATTATTAGATGGCCATGGGTTGTGGAATTAAATCTATTTTAAAACTAATCTTCGGTATTTATATACCTTCTATATATTAGTGCTATAGGGGGAAAACTAAAGAAATTAAGGTGGAAATAAACTTGTTAGTCCTTAGTCGTAGGGGTTGGTTAAACCAGGGTTAACCTTGAGTTAAACTAGAGAACATAAAACGTGCTCGGATCCCAAGAAATATAAAATGTTATAAATTAACATTACCTTAGCTCTAAAGCATTTTATATTAGTTGCTATTCCTTCACGTTTTCAATTTTGTACTGAATTTGATTTAATGTGATAAGAATATTCCTCTTTGCCTCAAATAATGACAGTTGACAGCTCTCTAGGTTTTATAAGGATGATTTTAGTTTGGTCTATGGGTCCATACAAAATTTTGTAAGGGCAGGAAGCAGTTTTTTACCGAATGAAGTTTTGTTTATTCTAAGGTACTACGGAGAGAACTGTTGAATGGCTTTAGCGGGGCGGGGGTAGCAGTTATATCTAAGTGGCTTAAGAGCAAAAATTTTTTTTTTCAGCACTTATATTTTAAGTATGCTAGGAACTCCATTGAATTAGTCTTACTGTCCTTAGGGTTTTTTAAAGATTTTATAAAGGTAGACTTCAGTCTTGAACATCGGAAGATACCGTAACAATAGCCATTAGAATTTACCTGAATTTCACTGTAGTAGCTCTGTACAGGAAATATGAAGTTTGATTTCAGCAACGATACTCTATTTACCGTAGTTAACGTTCTTATTGAACAGTAGATCTGTTTTGTAATCTTGCTTTCCATCTATTGAAATTCATTGTATATTGCCCAGAAAGCCATATTTGAGCCTCCATCAATATTTCAAATGCTTATTGATGGTTCGAGAAATTAAATTCTTTCGATGCCTTCAGGTTAGTAATACTGTAAACCCAGGTGTCATCGCTAATACAGAATTTAAACAACAAATGAAGTGTGGTTTGCGTAACTGTTCCTACATACTACCTGCTAAAGGATTACCTAACATTTAACTCTGTACCTTTTATTGGGTTATACTTACTATTTCCATTTCTCTGTACCTTTTATTGGGTTATACTTACTATTTCCATTTCTCTGGATCGTAAATTATATCAAATTAACAAATAAGAGCTTGATACAAGATTTTAATTCTTATGTAATGCCATAACGCCCCAAAATTTAAATAAGCATGCATGGTTTATTTGGCATTTTAGAAGTACAAAGGAAAAATTAGATAATAGAATGATCTATAAAGGTTTTCAGAGTAAACTATAATGACTAAGGGTTTTCACCTCTTTACCAACAAATAAATGGCAATTTACTTGGAGAGCCTACGACGTTCATAATTTTAGTATATATACTTTAGCACTTTGGTTATTTTTGTCAACTCTTGAATAACTGGGGTTAGATTGAAATATACCATATAGTGTAGACAAACTAATTTAGCATTAATGCGTTTTGTGAGTATACTTTTACTATTTTTTTTTCATTTTTTTTTCCATATTTCAAATTAATGTTGATAGCAGTTAACGTTCGATATACAATTTCAGATTTTGATTAGTGTTAATTTCTCTTCCAGGTGTATAGCGGGTTGCATACGAAATCCAATGACTGAAAAGAAATTCCGGCTAATTACTTTGAACTTGATGGAATGGAACGGCTGAATCAACATTATCAAGCTGAACTCTAGGAATGGAATTTGACTTGTTTAAAGCTTAAGGCGAGTTAAAACCAGCAATTTTATAAACACAAACGCCAGGTCTCGCTAGTTTTCTAGATTGTTCCCCCTAGAATGTTGTCTTCCATGCAAAAACAGCTGAAGCCTCCTAGATTAGTGCACGAAAATTGTATATAAAAAAAAATCTAATGCTGAAGTAGCCATGGTTTTAGGAAAACTGGAAACTCTTCAGATCTTTTTTTTTTTTTTTTTTTAAGTTTGGAAAATGAAAATGAGAAGCAAATAGAACAAAAATGCAACCCCGGTTACCACAGTATCTATAGAACTCAGATTTATTTGTTATAACTTTAGTGTAGATCGCAAATCTCTCAAAACTAATCTACATATCCCTAAAAACTAATGGAAGCTGGTGATAAGAATAAACGTCCGTGGTCACATTCTACATTATAAAACTGTAGCATTCTTTATGAAATTAATGGAATTTTACTTAGTAAACCAAGGCAAAAACTCGTCAGTAGATGTTAGTGGACTAGTTGCCCCTCATTTTTGACCAGTAATAGATTGTTTTAGATTATCTTGGTTAACCAATGACTATTTATTAAACTCAAATTATTGTATCTGAAAGGGCTATCGGAGATAACTTGTGACTAGATTGTTTTTCCCTTATTTAATCCAAGCATTCGCAAGATAGATATTTAAATAGCCCTTTTATGCCTGGCAGTAAACTCGAACGGCTGACGTAGGATAGGGAAATAATCAGTGGCTTAACCTTAGGCATGGGATGGAGAATGTCTTAACCGTTGAAGGAGTTTAAACTATTTTAGGAAATATTAATGTTAAATAGGTAAAATTAACTTTTAATCCTTTACAGATTTGTGCTCCAGTTTGCGTAGTATGGCATAAGGCACTGAAGCCCTAAGACGACACGAAGGCTATCCTGCAGCAAGTCGAGAAATCGCTCGTTTGAATCCTGCATGAGTTAAGTATGACCCTCCATAATGAACTAATGCTGTAAACTTAATTTAAATCATAAATTTAGTTTAGATTTCTATTCTATAGAAGACAGGTTAGATTTTGTGGCATTTGATGTTCGTATGGAATTGCATACAGACCAGGAATATCAAGCTAGACTGAGTAAATAGCTGACAATGTTTTCTGTAGGCATTGGTATTCCTAGATATTTTCCATTCAATGATTTATTTTCCCTCTTTGTTACTGAAGTGATAGGCCTCATGGGGTTCACTAAAGCTATAATAAATTTGCCGATTTTTACCAAATCCTAGTATTTAAAAAGCCCTTCAATAGTTGCATTTTTGATAAGTTTCTAGTTTAATTCTTTTAGATGTGATTTAGACGTGAAGTAACCTACTTAGATATGAACATTACACAAAAAAAGGTTACATTTTTGGTAAAAGTTTCCAGGTTGGCATGCGTGAAGCTGTAATCCATTCTCCTGTAACATTGTTCTCGTACGTGGATAGTCAGTGCACCAGACGTGATGTACTTAGTTCAGCTTGTTTAGCAAAGGTCTTTTTACTTACATTTAGGTGAATTCACTGTTGAAAACTTAACATGCAGTAGGTACTAAAATAATTTCATTACTGCATATCTTTTCTTGAAATATCCTAATTTTTGTAGTCTCAAGTTAACCTCAATTTTTTGTTGGTCTTAAAAGTTTCCTAGTTTTGGGAGCTTAAAATATTCTGAATGTTTTGGGGGCTTAAATTATTTGAATGTTTTGGGGGCTTAAAATATTTGAATGTTTTGGGGGCTTGAAATATTTGAATGTTTTTGGGGCTTGAAATATTTGAATGTTTATGGGCTTGAAATATTTGAATGTTTTGGGGGCTTGAAATATTTGAATGTTTTGGGGGCTTGAAATATTTGAATGTTTTGGGGGCTTGAAACATTTGAATGTTTTGGGGGCTTGAAACATTTGAATGTTTTGGGGGCTTGAAACATTTGAATGTTTTGGGGGCTTGAAATATTTGAATGTTTTGGGGGCTTGAAATATTTGAATGTTTTGGGGGCTTGAAATATTTGAATGTTTTGGGGCCTTAAAACATTTGAATGTTTTGGGGGGTTTAAATGTCCTAATTGTTTTTGGGGGGGTTTAAATGTGTTAAATGTTTTTTTTTTTTTGGGGGGGGGGCTTAATTGTCCTAAATGGTTTGGTGGGTTTAAATGTCCTAAATAGTTTGAGGGTTTAATGTCCTAAATAGTTTGAGGGTTTAATGTCCTAAATAGTTTGAGGGTTTAATGTCCTAAATGTTTTTGAGGGGTTAAATGTCCCAAATGTGTTTTGGGGTTAAATGTCCCAAATGTGTTTTGGGGTTAAATGTCCCAAATGTGTTTTGGGGTTAATTGTCCTGAATGGTTTGGAGTTTTAGATGACGTGCAGGGTTTGGTGGGGGGGGGGGGGGGTTGAAATATCCTGGATGGTTATAACTTTATTGTAGATCGCAAATCTCTCAAAACTAATCTACATATCCCTAATAACTAATGGAAGCTGGTGATAAGAATTAACGTCCGTGGTCACATTCTACATTATAAAACTGTAGCATTCTTTATGAAATTAATGAAATCTTACCTTGTAAACCAAGGCAAAAACTCAATGTTAGTGGACTAGTTGCTCTTCATTTTTGGCCAGTAGTATAGTTTAGATTAACTAGGTTAACCAGTGATTTGATTTATTGAACTCAAACTTCTTGTATCTGAAAGGGCTATCGGAGATAACTTGTGACTAGATTGTTTTGCCCTTATTTAATCCAAGCATTCGCAAGATAGATATTTAAATAGCCCTTTTATGCCTGGCAGTAAACTCGAACGGCTGACGTAGGATAGGGAAATAATCAGTGGCTTAACCTTAGACATGGGATGGAGAATGTCTTAACCGTTGAAGGAGTTTAAACTATTTTAGGAAAAATTAATGTTAAATAGGTAAAATTAACTTTTAATCCTTTACAGATTTGTGCTCCTGTTTTCGTGGTATGGTATAAGGCACTGAAGCCCGAAGAGGACATGAAGGCTATCCTGCAGCAAGTCGAGAAATAGCAAGTTTGAATCCTCTGAGTCAAGTTAAGTATGACCCTCCATAATGAACTAATGCTGTAAACTTTCCTTGAATCATAAATTTAGTTTAGATTTGTATTCTATGGAAGACAGGTTAGATTTTGTGGCATTTGATGTTCGTATGGAATTACATAGACCAGGAATATCAAGCTAGACTGAGTAAATAGCTGATAATGTTTTCTGTAGGCATTTGTATTCCTAGATATTTTCCATTCAATGATTTATTTTCCCTCTTTGTTACTGAAGTGATAGGCCTCATGGGGTTCACTAAAGTTATAATAAATTTGTCGATTTTTACCAAATCCTAGTATTTAAAAAGCTCTTCAATAGTTTAATTGTTTTAGATCTTATTTAGACGTGAAGTAACCTACTTAGGTATGAACATTACACAAAAAAGGTTACATTTTTGGTAAAAGTTTCCAGGTTGGCATGCGTGAAGCTGTAATCCATTCTCCTGTAACATTGTTCTCGTACGTGGATAGTTAGTGCACCAGACGTGATGTACTTAGTTCAGCTTGTTTAGCAAAGGTCTTTTTACTTACATTTAGGTGAATTCACTGTTGAAAACTTAACATACAGTAGGTACAAAAATAATTTCATTACTGCATATCTTTTCTTGAAATATCCTAATTTTTGTAGTCTCAAGTTAACCTCAATTTTTTTTGGTCTTAAAAGTTTCCTAGTTGTTTTGGGGGCTTAAAATATTCTAAATGTTTTGGGGGCTTAAAATATTCTAAATGTTTTTGGGGCTTAAAATATTCTAAATGTTTTGGGGGCTTAAAATATTAATGTTTTGGGGGCTTAAAATATTTGAATGTTTTTGGGGGGTTTAAATGTTCTAAATGTTTTGGGGGGTTTAAATGTCCTAAATGTTTTTGGGGTTAAATGTCCCAAATGTGTTTTGGGTTTAAATATCCCAAATGTGTTTTGGGTTTAAATGTCCCAAATGTGTTTTGGGTTTAAATGTCCCAAATGTGTTTTGGGGTTAAATGTCCCAAATGTGTTTTGGGGTTAAATGTCCCAAATGTGTTTTGGGGTTAAATGTCCCAAATGTGTTTTGGGTTTAAATGTCCCAAATGTGTTTTGGGTTTAAATGTCCCAAATGTGTTATGGGGTTAAATGTCCCAAAATGTGTTATGGGGTTAAATGTCCCAAAATGTGTTATGGGGTTAAATGTCCCAAAATGTGTTATGGGGTTAAATGTCCCAAAATGTGTTATGGGGTTAAATGTCCCAAAATGTGTTATGGGGTTAAATGTCCCAAAATGTGTTATGGGGTTAAATGTCCCAAAATGTGTCTTGGGGTTAAATGTCCTGAATGGTTTGGAGTTGTAGATGGCGTGCAGGGTTTGGGGGTGGGGCGGCTTGAAATGCCCCAGTTGTCTTGTGGCATAGTCGATTGTGTAATTCCTGTTAACACTTTTTTTTTTTTTTTACTTACAGGTTAACGTGGCCTTCAGTTGGATGCTTTTGATTGATGCGTAGAGGATTATCCTGGCACTCCTTGTAAAGTACTTCAGTGGGAGAAGAACAAGTGGAACTTCTACATAAAACCCCATTTTGGACGTTTGGATTGTGTAGGAAAATGTCCCTAATTTAATTTTTTTTTTTTCACAATGAGTATTTAAGTATCTAAATATTCTAAGTCTTGGACAATGATGAATTTAAATTACTAGCTTATTAATTTATCTAAAATCTTGAATTTTTAGTTTAGTGAATTCATACTCAACTCCCATTAGAAACTGCTTTAATGATTAGGTAATGACTAAAATTCAAAGTTAAATTAGTCTCTACTAGTAGAAATAATCGAGATTGCACTCCTAAGTGAGCTAACCCAATTAACTTAGAGGCTAACTTCATTCCCATTAACTTGGTGGCACCTATATAATGTCATGGAAATCACTCATGAAATTACTGGTGGTACAAGTATGTCAGGTATGGGCTGGGGTATGTCAGGTATGGGCTGGGTTGGGCTGGGCTGTCAGATACGGGCTTGGTTATGTCAGGAATGGACTGGGCTGTGCCATGTCTGGTACGGGCTTGGCTATGTCTGGTACGGGCTTGGATATGTCACTTATGGGCTGGGTTTGGCTATGCCAGTTACGGGCTTGACTATGTCACTTATGGGCTGGGCTTGGCTATGTCAGTTACGGGCTGGGCTTGGCTATGTCAGTTACGGGCTTGATTTTGTCGGGTAGAGGCATGTCGGCTCGGGCTATATTGGGTAGAGGCTGGGCAGGACTGGACTAGGTTGCCAGGTGAGGGCTAAGCTATGTCTAGTTGGAGCTGGGCTAGGTTAGGTTCAGGCTATGACAGATAGGGGCTGGGCTGGGTTAGGCCATGTCAAGTAGGGGCGGGATGGGCTTAGATACGAAATTTTCAGATAGGAACCGGGTTATCTAATTTAGATCTCAAAGCATAGAGATATCTTCAGGTTAAAATTGTTCAATCCACTGTGATGGCATAAGGGGGGGGGGGTAGATCGAGATTCTAGCAGTTTGCCTAAGTTTGTATATCTAATTTTTACTATCAAGGATTAGTATGTGTAGTAAGATTTGGAAAACATAAATTGAGTTTAGTTTGCAATCTATATGCTTTTTAAAGTTCAGGAAACAGGGACAAGTTAGTACAATGGTTGGGAAAATTACAAAACTATAAAAGAATAGTTTATATAAAATCACTAAATTATATGGTGGCCAAAATTCAGTTGATGAAAAGTGATTTCTTAATTTCTTTATTTTTGGTTATTGAATGGTTTTCAATGTTGATTTCAAGGTGTGTTCGTTTAACCTTTTTTCTTTTTCCTATAAGCTGCTGAACTTTTTCAAAGTTTACTTACTACTAAACCCTTTTAAGTTTCATTATTATACCTTAGATTTCTGATCCCTCTTAATGCATTTTGAAAGTTATAATTTTTCTAATTTTAATGTGGTAATTAGCAAATGTATATTGGGGGTAATCTAAAGTTTAAACTATTAGTCCTATTCTTAAAAATCAGTAAATATTTCAATGGTTGAAATTCGTTAAAAACTTACCCACTTTTATTAAATTTGAATTTGTATTTGATGGAATGTCCATCCTCCCTCACCATATTTCTCCCCCCCCCTCTCTCTCTCTCTCTCTCTCTCTCTCTCTCTCTCTCTCTCTCTCTCTCTCTCTCTCTCTCTCTCTCTCTCTCTCTCTCTCTCTCTCTCTCTCTCTCTCACTCTCAATATTTGGGTGACTTGGTCGTTAGTTTAGGTGTAGTGTGAATAAAAGATAAGTGTAGCATAGGTAATTGAAAGTTATTGTAAAAGTATTTCAGTTTAATAGCATATTTTAATAATGAAAAAAATATTGCATATTTTGATTAAAAAAAAAACTAAAGTTGAATAAAGATGCTCCTTAGATTTATGCTTTTGGGAAGGTCGAAAGGTTATTTTAATTGATATAAATTTAAACGTTTAGTACTGGGAATTGAATGCCTTAAATATTGCTGGAGTATGCAGAATAGTGAAGTTTTAGGCGATAGTCGGCTTTGGTGTTGGGGGGGGGGGGTAGTAGGGTGGTAGGAGAGCTTTGGTGTGGGGGGGTGTGGGGGTGGTAGGAGAGCTTTGGTGTGGGGGTGGTAGGAGAGCTTTGGTGTGGGGGTGGTAGGAGAGCTTTGGTGTGGGGGGGGTGTGGGGGTGGTAGGAGAGCTTTGGTGTGGGGGGGGTGTGGGGGTGGTAGGAGAGCTTTGGTGTGGGGGTGGTAGGAGAGCTTTGGTGTGGGGGTGGTAGGAGAGCTCTTGAGCTTTTGTGGGCGGATGGTAAGGTGGTAGGAGAGCTTTTGTGGGCGGATGGTAAGGTGGTAGGAGAGCTTTTGTGGGCGGATGGTAAGGTGGTAGGAGAGCTTTTGTGGGCGGATGGTAAGGTGGTAGGAGAGCTTTTGTGGGCGGATGGTAAGGTGGTAGGAGAGCTTTTGTGGGCGGATGGTAAGGTGGTAGGAGAGCTTTTGTGGGCGGATGGTAAGGTGGTAGGAGAGCTTTTGTGGGCGGATGGTAAGGTGGTAGGAGAGCTTTGTTGGGGGGTGGTAGGAGAGCTTTGGTGGTGGGGCTGGTAGGGCCTTTGCTCGTACTAATATTGGTGTGCTACTGTCTTAAGCACACATTTGAGTATGAGTTGTTTTCAGATGTATTTAAATGGTTTACTGAATACATCTTAATGGTTTTTAAGTTTTATTTTTAATAAACAACAGAGTTAAACATCTCCATCACTGGAGGAAGCTGTGTTGGTCCACATGACCAATTCTGGTGAAGTTTAGATATGAACTGAATAAATTACCGATATCACAAATATCGTATGCTTGCTTTAATTTAGCCAAGTGACGGAATCGGAAGACACCTGCATCCGGTGACGTCACAAACTTTCACACGAGGAGACAATGTGTTGACGTTAAGAAAGAATGTCAATCTGCGAGGTTAGCATTATACATCCTGCTTATAATTTGAATGACTACAGCAAAACCCAGGGTTAGCTCTTCCAACCAACATGACATATTACGTCATTTGTTTTAAACATGTAATATTACTATTCTAACTATTACATAAGCTCGGCCAGCTATCTCAATTTTTTTTTTTACAAAAAATTTAACAAGCCGAAACATGGTTATTAGGTGTGACTGGACATACGTATTATTCTTTGTTCAACATTAGCCATAACCAACTGAGGACGAATGTCCAAACAGGCACATCAAAAAATAATAACAATAATGCATACAAAAAAGATATTACCAAAGCAAAAAGAAAAATGCATGATAAAACCAAGATCATATATATGGTACATTGCTAGCAAATGATTACATGGTACCAAAAAACAAAATAAATTCTGACTTACAAATGATTCGGTAACTTGATAAAGAACAATTGTTACCTTTGTCAGAAACAAGATACTCAATTTTTAGTGCACAAACACGAATTCCTGGTACGTACACGTACCACGGTTTCGTACATATATATATATTTATATATAGGGCTGATATATTTTATTAGATGCCCATAGATTGTTATATATTTTATTATATTTCTTTTTCTCTTTTCTTTTTTTAACATTCCGGCTTATATACTTTTATTAGATGCCGAGAGAAAAAATGATTTATATCCTTTTTTATTTTATTTATTTTTTTAAATGTTGTTTTTAAATGTATTTTTAACAATGCAAATGTAGAGAATTTCTTTAATTACATATTACTAGCGTATTAATCAGCTTTTCATACAAACATCTTCCCGACAAATTACTCCCTTAGCGAATGAGGTGGCCACTCATACAGCTTTGAACTGGATCAGGTAGGGGGTATTGTCAGGGCTATGCAACTCGTTCCTTTGTAGCTGCTTGCTGTGCCGTAACCTACGCCAAACAAGGATGTTCACGGCGATAAATATTATCACCGTGACACACAAACTAGCCAGTATTATGGGGTGAAGAATCTCTTTATAAGTCGGTGACAGGTGGTCCTTTTCGGTAAGTTTCATCAACTGCTTTGCCACACGGCCGTTGTAAGGGAGAGGAAGTGCTGGCATTGTAGAGGTCCACGTGAAGTTCGCGAAGTAAGCTCGTTCTCTGATGATTGTCCGTAGACCAGTCACCATGGAATTCGGGGAAGTCCCGATACAGCCATCTGCTGCGACGAAGATGTGGTTGAAGGATGTGGATCCGTCAGGGCATGATACATTGAAGCCGTCCTTGTCGTATCGTATCCACGAGCCATTATTTAGTCTGCAATTGAATTCTTTATTGTCAAAGGGATAAAGCTTATCCAGACAATTTTCACTTGTATGGGAGAGAGCACCGTCTAGCACTATACCTAACTCGCATGAATCCATTAAGTTTTTACGGAATTCAAATGAGTCAGCTGTACATATTTTTCTATCCATTGCGTCTGAACAGTGAGTTAATTGATTTAAGTCTTTAATGACCGTATTTGTTTCCTTGTCTGGGGAAAGCAATACGTGTCCTGTCAAACTGGATATTACTGGATTTGAGTGATTCGTCATGAAAGTCGGAAATGGTGATATCCTGTAAGATTGCCAGGCATCAGAAGAATCAAAGGGAATTGTAATCCTAATCTTGTTATTATCTACGTTTACTGTAATTAGGCTGTAATAAAATTCTAACCTATGTTCGTCTAACAAAGGAACATAGCCTAGTTTATCCCTTCCGTTCTCCAGAACTAATTTTAAGTAACGTATAGGCAACAAATGGGGCGACAATACACCTTTAGTTGCTAACGTGATAGCTTCTACATAATCCTTGGATTTCTCAATGAAATGTGCAATTCTGTTATGTATGTGATCTATCTTTGAATCATAATACGTTAATGTTGCCAACAAATCCTGTACTTCCATAATTTGAACGATATTATCTGAATGTTCATTTAACAAATCCATAATTTTATTGATTGAAGCTAACTGATCCCTTAGTTCTGACAGAATCAATTCATCTTTGAGTCAAGAACTCAATTTTCTTATTTTGATTACTAATTTTAAGACGATTGGAAAGTCCTAAACCTAAACTTGCAACAGACCCAAAGATGCTTAATGCACCATAAATGAACGGATTCCGTCTTTCTTTATGTTCGTGTCCTACAGTCCACATCAAAAGGTCATAAGCCAAAGATCCTGTCTCGCCAGTCTTATTTTTCAAGTCATCAGATAGCATCTCTGCAACTTTTAATGTTGATCCAAGCAAACTCTTAGTAGTCAAATGAAAATGTCTCCTATGCAACTCATCCAATGATGCAGAAAACCTTGAAATGGCGGTTCTTAAGCTAGTGACATCATTCTCTTGAAGAAAAATTGCTTGCATATGCACTTCGACAATTACGTTGGTTGATGTAATAAAAATGTCTCAACTATATTGCCATATTTAAAATATATATTCTTAGTCTTAGAACTCATCCCATACGAGAAAAATGTCTGAGCGAACAATATCACTCCCAACAACAAAAAATTCATCTTGGAAACCTGTAACGAGAAAAAATATATGTAATTACTCCTGTATTAAAAAGAAAACTTTTAGTCACACAAAATAAAATTTTTCCTCACTTCTTTTCCTCTCATTTCTTTTTAATTTCTTATGTGAGACAATGGTACTATTCTCTCATCCGTGGGTTGGGCTACGTTTTGAATTCTAAACCTATTGGCCGTTAATGTTTCCAAAATGTTAAATGGGCCTTCAAACTTAGGTGTTAGTTTATAGTTGAGCCCTTTTCTGACATTGATTTGAATATAGATGTTATCACCCACGTTATATGTTTTAGTTGGTTTCGCTATTTTATCATGATTCCTTTTCATTATGATTTGTGATTCTTCTAAATTCTTTCGAAGGATATCATATCGACTTATACTTGCATTTATACATTCTTTTAAAGGATTTGATAGATTAGTTGTAGGCGTTAATACATGGAAAGGTGTTCTAACTGGGGTACCATACAATGCTTCATGCGGTGACATTTTAATTGATACATGATATGAATGATTCAGAGTACTCAGGGCCGCCGGTATTGCAATATCCCAGTTGGGGTCTGATCCCCCTAGTGTTACCCTCAATATATTTAATATCTTCCTATTTGCTCTTTCCACTAGCCCATTCGACTCTGGGTGATATATCATGGTATTAATCTTCTTTATGTTGAGGAATTCACACAATGAGGTAAGAAAGTGATTATTAAATTCACCACCCGAGTCTGAGATTATCATGTGTGGAATTCCATGTTTACAAATGTAACACTCGTAAAACTTCCTAGCGCATTCAATCGCAGTTTTAGTTTTAAGCGCTATTAGTTCTGTATATCGAGTTAAAGCATCTATAATTATTAAGAGGTGCTTATTTCCTCTGTCTGACTCGTAAAATCCTGTTAACAAATCTAAATGTATTCTTTCAAAGGGTTGATTGGGAACAGGATAAGCTCCTAGGCTAACAGGTGTTTTCGTATGCCCTTTGTTTTCCTGACATGTGCGACAATTAGCTATGTGTCTTTTTATATCTGTAAGCATTGTATGCCAATAAAACAATGATTTGGCTTTCTGTGACATTAATGAGAACCCAGGGTGTCCATGTAACGGATTTGAATGCAACCAATTCAGGACAGTGGAAATAAGTGAGATTGGTACTACTACCTGGTCGTTAGTTACATGTGGTGTATTGCGGGTTTTCCTTGTCACAGTCCTACACAGAATATTATCTTTGATTATATAATTCTGCTGCTTATACTTTATATATTCTTTTTCTTTATGATTGCCTTTCAAAGCATTTATAATTGTTTCTATTTTCTGATCTTTTCTTTGCTCAGTCTGTAACAATTCAGCACTCCAGCCTAAATCTTCTTGTTCAGATATTGTTTTTACAATAGGCATGGATGTTGATATATCTATTAATTCAGCTAAAGACTCCGTACAAGAAGACACGGGGTTGCGTGATAATGCATCCGCAATGATATTTGCTTTCCCAGGTAAATACCCGATTCTTGCGCCAAAATCTTGAATGATTAAATGCCACCGAGTTCGTTTAGGGCTGTGATTGAAGCCTTTAAAGAACTCTGTTAGTGGTTTATGGTCAGTAAGAACCTTAACGGGATAACCGTAAATTATGAACTTAAAATGCACTAGCGAATTAACAATAGCTAGTCCTTCCTTGTCTATTACTGCATACTTACTTTCGGAAGTTCTCAATTTTCGAGAATAGAAAGCTATCGGGAAAAACTGTTTATCATATTGCTGAAGCAATACCCCTCCTACTCCTAAGTCTGAGGCGTCTGTTGCAATGAAGAATTCCTTACCGAAGTCAGGAAATTTTAAGATAGGAGAACTACACAGTTCATCTTTCAAAGTATTAAACGCCTGTTGATGTTGCTCAGACCATATGAAATCTACGCCCTTCTTCGTGAGATCAGTTAAAGGAGCGGCTATTATTGAATAGTTGCGTATAAAACGCCTGTAATATCCACTACAACCCAGAAATTGCTGTATTCCCTTGACATTAGTAGGTATGGGAAAATTACGTATAGCCGACACCTTATCATGGACTACTTTAATACCTTGGCTTGACACCATGAAACCCAAATATATTAATTCTGTTTTGAAAAATTCACACTTACTAATCTTTACCCTTAAGTTATGTTGTCTTAATCTCTGTAGTACTAGTTCTAACTTACGTAGATGTTCTTCTAAGGTGTTGGAAAAGATTAGAAGATCATCCATATAGGCATGCAATATATCCCCTAACAAGTCTCCAAACACTATGTTAATCATTCTTGTAAATGTTATAGGAGCACAACGTAAACCAAAAGGCATCCGTAAAAATTCATAATGTCCCCTGGCTGTGCTGAAGGCTGTGTATGGGATACTATCTTCTTCTAATGATATCTGGTGAAAGCCTTTAAGTAAGTCCAAACTGGTAAAATATTTATTCTGACCTAACAAAGACAAAATATCGTCAGTACATGGCACTGGGAATCGATCAGGGATCGTTTCCTCGTTTAGACGACGAAAGTCGACGCAGATACGCCATGTTCGATCTTTTTTCGGTACAACTATTAAAGGAAAATTATAAGGGCTATTTGATTTTCTAATGACTCCTTCCTCTAACATTTTACCTACTTCATCATTTATTTCATTCTGGAATTTCATAGGGAGTCTGTACGAGGGTACATATATAATTTTTTTCTTGTCTTTTAACCTTATTGATGCTCGATCACATCTGTTTTTCCTAAGGATCCATCCGTAGTGGAAAAGACATCTGTATATTTAGTTAAAAGTTCAAAAATTTTCTGCTGAATTTCTTCGTCTTGAATGTCCTTACTGATTTTATTTTTAATAGATCGTAAAAGGGATTCATCCGTAACTGATTGAGAGTGATTGATTTCAGCAACGGTAAGAATACGATGTTTATAAACTTCTACATCCAAGATATGTTGATTTTTGTGAATTACTAAAGTGTTATTTAAATGATTACAGACTTCGATATTACATTGCTGATGTGAGCCTACTGTATAAATAGCTTGTGTGACAGACAATCCGTTAGTTTTCAAAGTATCAGAAAGGATTAATATTTCAGATCCCGGTAGTGTTTTCTTTATTTGCACTATTAAATTCGAAGGTATGTTTGGTTCGATATATTGCGTGCAAGATGATATTACGGGTGAACGAGAATTCTGCTGGGTCGCGTATATTATTTCTTTATTAGTGAGACAAGTTATTGGTTCTTCAACGTACGTTACGGTTACATTTGTCGTCTCCTTTTTATCCAAAACTGACTTTAAGGTATTAGAAGACTTATAGAATTTCCCTTTGATATACACGCCGTGCTTGGCAGGAGCTAAGATAATGTTTTGATTTCCCATAGATGGGTATCCTATAATTACAGCTGGATACATATTAATGTTTTTCACAACAACAAATGTATCGGCAAACGTGCGATTACCGACTCTGAACTGAATATGAGTTATGCCTATGACGTTTAATTCATTATTTCCTATACCTGAAAGCCTAATTCCTGATTTTTCAATCGGAAAGTTCGAAAACAACAAATGATGCGTCTTCAAATCCATAATATTACGTGGACTACCAGAGTCAAAAAATAACGTAAAGGATTTGTGTTCTAAATTTACAGCATATAAGGTTGGCCGTAACTCATTTTGGCTTATTATTGTATGAATTCGTTGCAAATCTACGGGAGCATGCACTGTTTTACTTAATTCGGCCGTGTGTTTCATAGGAAAATCTATTGTCTCACAATTATCTGATAAAACATTAAATTGATTATTCAATACTATTGATGTTGACATAAATGACCTTGACCCAACATCACTCTCTTCCCCTCTAGAGTTAACTATGTGGTATTTGCTTTGCTCTGCACATTCTGAAAATTAGGCTGACTTTGCGAGGTCTGGTTTGACGGCCCAGGCTCAGCGATATTTGAAGAAGTGTTTGTTTGTTTCGGACTCTGAACTGCATTGACATTTTGTTGTTTCTTCTTATTGTTAAAATGAGGATTTTTCTTTTTATTTCCATATGGAACTGACTGTGGAATTGACTGTGTATTTCTAGGATATTGTTGTGTCTTACGCGCGTAACATTGACTATAAGAATGTGATGCTGTGTGCTACTGTCTTAAGCACACATTTGAGTATGAGTTGTTTTCAGATGTATTTAAATGGTTTACTGAATACATCTTAATGGTTTTTAAGTTTTATTTTTAATAAACAACAGAGTTAAACATCTCCATCACTGGAGGAAGCTGTGTTGTGAACTGAACAAAATTTCGTTCTACAGTCTGCGCTTATGTGACCTTGACGTTTGCAGTTGTAACACGTCACTCCCGCTACTGGATTGTTAATTACGTTCACTGTTTGTGGTTTTGTTTCATTCTTAGCAAAAACTTGAGTTAACACGGGATCGAGATCTGGACACTTGGACATGTGTTTCTTTATCTGTTTATAGACATCCAATTCCGTACTTGCAGGCATTAACTTCTTATCAAAGCACCGCACTAAAGCTTCAGGCAACATAAGTGTCATGCAAGTTAAATACATTAATCGTAAAAAATCTTTCACGGAGATATTATCGTTAGTAACCCAAGTGGAATTACCTAAAATGTCCTGATATTCGTTAAGCCTATCAGCTATGAGAGCTGCTCTCTCAACAACATTAAGCCGATTCATAGTGGCTTGATTAAGTGTATTTCGTAATGTTAACACTACATCCAAAGCTTCCTCACCCCCATAAATCGCACGTAACCTAACTTTGAAATCATCCCAAGTAACTGCTTCTTGAAATGAAACACCTCTTAAATACGCACTCGCATCCCCCTTAGAAAAATCTATAAAACTTTTAGCTTCTTGTAATTGTACAAAAGGATCTACGATTTGTTTGGCATTTAAATGGGCATCAACGGATGAAATCCATGACTCCACATTTTGTGGCAAGAACCCGTTGACACGACCTTGAAAAGGAAGGATTGCTGACCTGGCATTTACAAGCGTCACAATTGGAGGAGGATTAGCCTGGCCTACACCACTAGGTCCAGGGGTAGGGCTGACAGGAGGAGCCATGACTGCTGTATTTTTTTTTTCTATCTCTTTGACCCCTTTCAATCCTATCAAAATATCTATATGAGTACAGACGCCCACTGCGTAAACGCATATGTATAACAAAATTCCCCCAACAATGTTACTAATCCCAATACATTTCCCCCCAAGAGTTTATGAAAGAAAAAGGAATTAGCACAAAGAAAGAAAAATTCTAAATGAGAATTCGGAGTTTCTTATAACAAAGTTTAGGAATCCACTCACCCCAGTAATAATTGACTAACGACTTGTGATAACTACACTTCACTGCCCAAACTGAAATGAATACAAAATCTCTGTACTTAGCTTTATATGAAGTCGACACGTCCTCTCTCTCTCTCTCTCTCTCTTGATGTTTTGTTAGCGATGTCTCGTTCTAGTTTCTTGTTGAATGTAGTTCTTCCTGGATATGTCTTGCAATTGTTGAACGCCAGTCCTTGGGTTTCCTAGGATGTTGATTGAAGATTCAAGTTGTATACTAACATATGTTGATGTTAGCTTGTCCGTTGGACTTAGTCAAAATTGTAGATTCTTGTAGATAGTTTTGAGTTCTTGAAGATCTTTATCAGGTATTACAGCTTTTATTTTGAAGTCTTGAAGATCATTCACTGGTTTTACAGCTTTTATGTTGAAGTCTTGAAGATATTTCTCTGGTTTTACAGCTATTTATTTTGAAGTCTTGAAGATATTTCTCTAATTCTTAAGAGTTTAATCGCTGTCTTAGAGTTTAACCGCTGTATTAGAGTTTAACCGCTGCCACCATTTATTGGTGTGCTACTGTCTTAAGCACACATTTGAGTATGAGTTGTTTTCAGATGTATTTAAATGGTTTACTGAATACATCTTAATGGTTTTTAAGTTTTATTTTTAATAAACAACAGAGTTAAACATCTCCATCACTGGAGGAAGCTGTGTTGGTCCACATGACCAATTCTGGTGAAGTTTAGATATGAACTGAATAAATTACCGATATCACAAATATCGTATGCTTGCTTTAATTTAGCCAAGTGACGGAATCGGAAGACACCTGCATCCAGTGACGTCACAAACTTTCACACGAGGAGACAATGTGTTGACGTTAAGAAAGAATGTCAATCTGCGAGGTTAGCATTATACATCCTGCTTATAATTTGAATGACTACAGCAAAACCCAGGGTTAGCTCTTCCAACCAACATGACATATTACGTCATTTGTTTTAAACATGTAATATTACTATTCTAACTATTACACTAATACTAATTCTTTTATCTTGAGCTTCATGAACATGCCTTGAAATCAACAATCAAATTTTGAAAGTTATTCCAATCAGATTAAAATTTGCAGAAACTTTTCAGAGGTCCCATTCCCACTCCTTGATCCTTCCCCCTCCCAATTTGGAAAGATGAAAAAAAAAAAATGGGAACGTTCATATGTCTGAGCCTCCCTCCCCAGTTGGCCCCCCTCACTCTTCTGGTATCAGTACTTGCCATATTCCTCACCACTGAAAGGCCAGAGGGCCCATGAAGTATATCTTGCTTTGGACTAAACCACTGTTCATTTAGGCTGTTAATGAGCTTCCCATGTACGGAGCTAGTTCATTCTTTTGCTGGTTAAATGAGAGGAAGTATATTAACTTGGCTATGTTGTATTGTCAAAATGCTAGACTGTCATGGTGAATATGTTCAGTCCACTTTGATTTCCCTGAAATCTTGTAGATTTCAAAGAAATTATGATAATAGTAGATTCTCTTGTCAACTCTAGTCCTGATTGTCTTGTTAAATAATCTAAATCTTTACAGCCTCAAATTGTTTAAAAGTTTTTATTTCAAGCTTTTAAATTTTTTTTAAATAGTTAGGAATTTATTATTCTTAATCTTTAATTGTAGGAGATTGCTATGTCAAATTGAACAGGTTTCTGATGTGTACACTGTAATTTCAATATCACTATATCAAATTTGTCATGTATTGTGTAAATTGTGTTGTGAAATTATCAAGATGGTGATTTGATATCCAAGAATGTGTTTTCAAAGTTAATGTGGAATTAGTATTTGTATTGCTCTTTTCTTTTTTAAATCTGTGAAAATCAGTTTGAAAAATTTAGAAACTTTTTAATCAATTTTTCAAAAAGTGGAGAATTTATCAATCTTGCAATTCATTGCTTTCTATTACACTGAGATATCAGAGCTCTCTGAAAAGGGGTCCAGCTGGGATTATAAATGTCCAAAGTCATCTGATTTCTACCATTTTTGTTCTTGAAATAAAGGAGGGATAAAGAACTGCTGTAGTCATTTTAGAAGAAATGTGTAATAAGTTCTTGAATTTGTTGGTATAGTTTAAGTTAGGGATTGATTTGTTAGGAATTACTGTCAATGTTTACTAGGGGTATTATATTATTAGGTCTACTAGTCTTTGTGTAATTAAGGATCTGGTAACCTAGTTAAGGGATGTTTGTACAGGTAAATAAGGGTCAAATTATAATTTCAAATGGTTTCATGTGCTCTGAAAGTAGTCTGCGATATGGGGCCAAATTGAAGTTCAACCATTAGATTTAATCTTATATAGTGTGATACTGATGTACAAGGATGTATCTTGTCTAGTAATTTACAAAAATTACCTGTTGAAGGATTTTCCTGTGCGTGGAAACATTGTAATTCAGATTTTAGCCAGTATTAACCCTTGCACTGCCATTAGTGATTTAGTCAATTTAAAAAAAAAGAAACTTTTAAAAATTACCCAAATCATACCAGTTGGTATTTAATGGAAAGATTTTAAGTTTTGTAATAGGAATAAGGCAGGACTTGTGTGGTCTTGAATTTTCTGTATCGGAAATTATGCTGAAGTCACCACTGGTGGTGAAAAGGTTAAACCTCAACATTGTTCAAAATATCAAGCTAGGGCTTTGGTGTTATATTGAAATAAACTTAACTCTCAATTTTCTTTTAATCTTGCCAATACTCGAGATTCAAATGTATACATTAGGTTGTTCACGTTGTAAGAAGTTTATAATAAGCTCTACGTTATTTTTTTTTTTTTTTTTTTTTTTTTTTTTTTTAAACTAAGGCCAAAAGCTTGGTAAAATCTGGTCTGCTTATGTGGTTTGCTTATGCTAGTCCCTAAAGCTTTGAAACTGCGTTAATGCTAATGTCTTAAAATTTATGAAACTTTTTAACTTTTCTCGAAATTGTAACTTGAATTATTCTGTTTCTATATATTTACTAAAGACTAAAAACTTAGTCCTTTGATATCCAAAACATTTTATCAACTTAATGCGATTACTACAAACTTGATAAATTTGTTTTTAGAGAATTTAGTATTGAAAAGTGTATAACCAGCATATAAATTACCCAAGTTCTAATTTTTTTTTTTCAAAATCTGCAAATTTTAGTTGGCAATTTATTTTCCCACATAGATTGGAAGTATAGAAAACTTACTGTTTTGGTTGCTTTTTAGTTAATAATCTGATGTATTACCTTAACGAAAAAGTAATTTATTTCTCAAATTAGGTAGTGTACTTTTAAAATCTTTTCACGTGTATAAACTTTTAATAAAATATTTGATTTTAAGTAACTTAAAAGGACAAGAAAGTTTCATTGTACCTGAGCAAATAATTTTAAATTGTCATTGTTTTATGGCATTAATCAGTCACTTATGTTACTGCTATCACTGTAAATTGAACCCTGGGATTAAATTTAGCAATATAGGCAAGACCATTCCTTGTACATCAGTTAATTTGTAAATAACCAAGTTGTTTAAGGCCGTCTGGTATTTGGTGTTAGTCTACAGATAAGCTAGTATCGTACTAAAGTTATCTTTAAAGTAGTTATAATTAGGTGCTGAATTTATGTTAAGGTTATCCCAGTGAGGCACCTAGGTTAGCAATTTTCAAGAGTTAAATTAAGGTTAACAAGTAGTCTATACCTCGGGTATCACAAGTTTTTTACTTATTCTAAATCTTAGATGTTTTTTCGAAAGTTTGAGATTAGGGCAAACATTCAGTGGGCAGATCTAATTTATTTTATTTAGAGGACAATCTTAGGTTTGAAATTAACCTTCGGCAAATTATGCAACTAAAACTGTTTTGAGATTCGATAATTCGGGCATCCTACCCAAATTTATTACCCACTTGATTCTTAGATTTTAAATTTTGAATAATTGGATGGTTTTTGAAAGGACTAACGTCGTTTAATCAATGTAATTTTACTTTTCTTTGCCTTAATTTAAAGATTAAATCTATTTTCTTCCTATGGTAGAAAAATAAATTCATACCCATTATATCCCGAAAGTGCTTTCTACGAATGGACAGACCTGCTTGAAAAGTTTCCTCATTAAATCATTTAGTTTTAGTAGATCAGTATAACCTTAACTGTTAATTTGTAACTTTAAAGTTCTATTTTTCCCCCCGTTGATAAAGTTAGGTCCGCATAAATTTCCAGACGATTTTACGAATCTCGGAAAACCTTTTACGTGGCCAATATCAGATAAGGCCATAGGCAAGCTGTCGAGTGTTGAATAATCCAGCTATAAATTTTTCGATTAATATGTAGGATAAGCTTAAAGATTATTTTCACCAGTTTTTTAGTGGACAAAATTCAGATTCGTGGTTTTCATTTATACCAAAAGAAATTGAATTTAAAATTTATACTTTCTGTAATATATCTTATTCTGATTTTTCACGAGATTCGCTTAAGAAATGGAATTCATTTTTGATAAGAGAATAGTCATTAGTTCATTCATATGATATAGACTCCTTAAGAGTTTTTGCATGAATTCTTTTAGAATTAAACTTAAAAACTTATTGTTTTCAAGTATGTCCAAATGTAGATATTTTGGTTAGAAGGAAATCTGTTTGTCCATTATTGTAATAGTAATTTGTGGACAAAGAGAACGGTCTTATCGGCCAATTATTCTTAACATTACGGAGAATTTAACATCTCCCTCCTATATTTTTGTACATTGTTAAAAACATTTCCAAAGCATATAAAGACCGAATAAAATTTTCCTTTTAACTCTTGCCTTAGAAATTAGTTTTAAACTTTTTATTTTGGAAACAAAATAATCATATTCAAATTACTCATTTCACTAAAACGTTTTAAAGAACCAATTTTCCAAGTCTTTAATTCTCTATTGAATGTTACGGCTGTAATTAAGTTTATAAATACCAAAGATATTCCGTTTAAGGCAGACTTACTTAAAAGTATTCATATGAGAAAGAGAGTATTATTCCGAATCATTCCAAGTCTCCTTAAGCTTGTCAATAGTTTATAGTTCAGTAAGAAATGTTCAAAGAACAGATATGTAGATAGAATTTATACAGGGCTGGGTGGTGTGGAGAATTTTTTAATGGTTGTGTTCTGAGTGGGAACTTAGTCCGGGAAAGTCTCCTTATAACAGTTACATAAAGTTCAACAGGGGAGGATATGAACACTTACTCTCGGGGCACAAACACCCTGCTAATACTTTACTGTCACAATTCACAAACCAACACTCTTTAAATACAAAAGGGGGAAATTTTACTGTCCAGAGGCCGAAGCACTCCACACGTAGGATTAACAATAATTTATGGCCTACTCTAGCTTTGTCAGGTCTATAGTCATCTCATTCTCAGGCTCTGTTCCGGCTCCGTCCCAGCTACCCCAATGAAATGCTGGACAGTTATTTTACGTTAATGTAAGGTAGACAAAATCCAAAATGGGAGCAGTGATGTAAAGTAGTTTAAAAGTTTAAAGATAAGGATCTTTACCTTCGAAGCAAATATATTAATGCAAAGTACCTCGCTGTTACCACCTATAGACTTACTCTTCAAATATTGGGTATTTTGTCCCGTGATCAATTATTCATTTCACACATTAAAATAAATGAGGGAGCAAAAATACTAAAGAGGTTTAATTAACCTAATATTGATTTATTCACAAATTTACATTAAAACAAAACGGACATCTTAACACAAAAAATGGTATCAAAAGAGATGCAATTCAAATAATGAAAATGATGGGTTAGACACGTGGTCTGCAACAATAAAAAATCAAAATGGGGTCTGGCACGTGGCCCACGTGACCCAGAGACTATGCTAGTCTCAAACCAGAAATGATAACGGAAAAATATTTACACACAATCCCACCGCACACAGTCCGAATATTGTAATTAGCCAGGTTCCCTATAAAGTTAAAATTAGTCTAAGCTAATAAAAAATGGGGGAAAACTAAATGGCCATTGATGTAGTACCTGCACTCCTTTAAAGATAGTCCTATGCCCTTGATAGCTGTTGACCTGGTTGTTGCACTAATCTCTTGCCTGGCTCACCCCAAGAATTCTCACTGTAGCTGTAACTAGGTACATCAGGGTCCTCTTCTTCTCAATCTCTCCGACCGGCAGCAACCTTTTGTGAGTCGAGTTTTGGGAGAGAGAGTGCGGGGGGGGGGGGGGGTGAGCCAGAAGTACTTGGGTTCAATGACCAGGCAGGTCAGCAGGCTAGGGCAGCTTCTCGTAGAATGGCGCCGACACTACGGTCGAAGAGATCACCTGGCTTCACCTTTCCAGACAGGTGAAGAGCTTGATGCGCATGGTAATCCATTGGGGGTGCCATATCGGGACTTAAGGACAGGGCAATATATTGTTGCAGGGAGTGCAGAGGAGGCAGGATTTTGTACTAAATACTTAGAGAAATCTTGCTGCTCTAAGGGAGTTTATATATACAACAATCCTACCTATTCTGGCTTGCTAAAAATAATATTTTAAATGATTAATTAGCAATGGACTGGTACGATGGGCATACATCTTAAAATTAACAAACCTTAATTGGTATTGAGAAATATAAGATGCATTAATTCAGCAGTATTGGAATTTATATAAAATGTGCAGTTTAGGAATTTAATCTCGACCCATTAGTTTAAGGAAAGAACCAACATACGCCGGGGTTACCACTAAGGCCATCTGTTGTGCGTATCTACGCTGTGACGTCACGAGCATGGCGTGCGCCACTGTCAACAAGTTTAGATTAGTCTTCCCTATGTTTCGTTAAAGAAAACTAGATGTAGGAGAGAATGCTTAAGGGGTAGCTATAGTATTAGTAGAAGAGAGCTAAAAATACGATTAAAAGAAGAAGAGTGAAGAAAATTCTTCACAGGTGGTGTAGATAATTTTTATCAAGTAGGACTACTCTTTGGTAAGTTGGTGTGCTAGTCTGTTAGGAATAAGTACTAGGCAATAGAGCACTAGGGGAATACTTAAGGGTAAGCAACAGCTTTGTTTTGTACGTAATGTTAGTTTAAATAATGTTTAACTTTCAAGATTTTAAAGTAGCCTCCGAAAAGGATTTTTAAATTAGATTCTCTCCACTTGGCTCCAAAGGGCGGGGGGCGGAGGGTTGTTATTTGAGAATTTATTACACATGGAACTAAATTGATTTTTGTGGTCCACGTGCAAGGTTAATGTGTACTTCGGTCCGATCTGGCTATCTGCTAGGAGGAGTAGTAAGGATA
This sequence comes from Palaemon carinicauda, assembly GCF_036898095.1. Classification (NCBI taxonomy): domain Eukaryota; kingdom Metazoa; phylum Arthropoda; class Malacostraca; order Decapoda; family Palaemonidae; genus Palaemon; species Palaemon carinicauda. The sequence goes on from NC_090761.1 coordinate 3,107,372, forward strand.
GTCAGGGCAGTGGTTTGCACGTGTCTTCTCCTTTACCCGACTCAATCATGCACATAAAATGGGACGGATGAGAGATTCCTTTGGGCAGTTGTGGTTCCTGTCTGCTTTTGAGAGGGCAAAAGTTTTCTGGAGTAATCGATCGTGGTGAAATTGCACAATAAGATTGATAACGACTCCTCTACCACCCATAATTTTTAGTCTTAAAGTCGTTTCTAAACGAAAATTTAGATCTTAAAAGAAATCCCCTTGCTTCGTAATTTCTTTAAGGTATATCAATTAGTGTAAAAATTTTATCTTGCTCTGTTAAATTTTCACTTTAATAATTAATGACTTGCTGTTTTCGTTGAAATCTAATTCAGTTATTAGAATACTATAACATTACCTTGAAAAAACATCGTACTATTCTTGGTATATATAATTCACAATCATTGTATTATTTTATGTATTTTTTTCAATAAAATACTTCAAAAGAGAAGGAAATGGAAAGCATTCAAGGGCCTGGCGACTTTGTTCGTTCAAAAGAAAAACAATTAAGTATTTTGTTGCCAGGTGGGAAGGGGTGGGCCTTGGTGGGCTTTCCATTTCCTTCTCTTTTATTTTATTGAAAACTTTAATAATTTACACAATCATGGCGCTTTTAATCTCAAATGTTTAACTTCAAACTCATCTTAATGTTCAGAAATGTTAAAGAAAACGAATTCATTCAGTATCCCATGCTATGAGGTCTGAAAGGTCCGTTTTCTATGGTTTTCTGTAGTTTGTTGGGTTCGTTGTTAGAAAATGGGTTTAAAAGGTTTTGATATAGTCTGTCATTGACTTTATAGTGTATTCATATTTCTACTTGAATATTGCTATTTGAGTGTATTGAATGAAACTCTGTCCTATGTATGACAACCTATCTTCTACAATAAAAGAGTTGATCGAAATTTAGTTGTTTTTCTTCATTGTTAATCTACATTTTTTAAATTGTTACTAAATAGTAGACTCTTAGTCGACTAGACTTTAAAAACACAGAGTTTAAATAAAATCAAGCTTGAGGCATATTCAAAGATAACTGAATTAGAGGCTAATATATCACAACAAGACTAAAGTTGTCAGGAATTAATTTATTTTATAACTGTGCACTGGTAACTCATGTTCAGTCCAGTCTAACGTATTATGATAATACATAATGTCAAGAGTGAAAGAGTGAACGAGCTCTGTACATGGGAAGGGAAATAAACAAGTCTTAGGATGAACACTAGTGGTTTATGATAGTTAAAAGCGAGGTGTTCTTCATGAGCACTCTGGTCTTCCAGAGGAGAGAGAATTCAGGCATTTACTGGTACCTGAGGGGTGAGGGGGGCCGACTGGGGAGAACACTCAGTCATATGAACGTTAAGTTAAGGAGAATACTCTATGCTATTGAAATTTGTATTATTTTTTTTTATTTTAGTTGTAGATTTTTCTTTTGATAAGGATGTAATGAAAAATAAACTTGGTATATTATTCTATTCTTTTATTCACAACTTTAGTTTCATAGAAATTATTACAACCAATCCATTTTACAAGTAATAAAATTTTACTAAGTGCCTTACATGTTTCACTGCTTTGCTACTTATTTTTAAAGTATCTTCTATTTATTCATTACTACTGCATCTATTTATCATTAGTATATCTTCTGTAATTGCTACTATATTTTGTAACTTTGATCTGAAAATAGAGCTGTTATAACAAGAAAAAACGCAGAAAAGAGACTAGTCATGTATTTTGTGAAAGACTTACAACCAAGTAAGAAATACAATAGAGAAAAAAAAAAATCATCCATGGCTTAGCCATGAATGCCTTAAGATGTCTTCTATACCGTATTCTTTTATATTATTAGACTTAAGCAAAATACATGACCACTCTTTTCTGCCCTTTTCATTGTTTTAACAGCTCTATTTTTCAGATTGAAATTACAAAATATAGTAGCAATTTATAAACAGAAGATACAATACAATTGTATAAAGACACTAGTAATGCATAAATAGAAGCTACAGTAGCAATATATACATAGAATATACAGTAGTAATGTATACACAGAAGAAACTAGCAATGAATAAGCAGACAAAATTGCTATTTAAAAAGAAAAAAAAAATTAAATATTCAATTTTTATATGAACTTTACTATACAGTAGCGTAAAATTGCCATATAACGAACACTTAACCGACTCGATTACTTTTCCCTGAAAAGATGCTCTTGAAATAAAAAATAATTCAAATTGAATTCTCCTCCCTCAAAAGTCAAACTGGCCATCCCGAACTTGACCCATTCTCTTATATCCCGAACTTAACCTATTCCCTTTTATATCCCCAACTTCCTAAACCATTCTCTCCTATTTCCCGAACTTCTTAACCCATTCTCTTTTATAACCTGAACTTCTTGACCCATTCTCTTTTATACCCCGAACTTCTTGACCGACTTTTATACCCAAACTTCAACAACCCTTTCTCTTTTATACCCCAAACTTCACCCATTTTCTTTTATACCCCGAATTTAACAACCCGTTCTGTTATATCGCGAACTTACCCTTTCTCTTATGCCCCAAACTTAACAACCCTTTCTCTTATATCCCAAACTTAACCCTTTCTCTTATAACCCAAACTTAACAACCCTTTCTCTTATATCCCGGACTTAACTCATTCTTTTTTATATCCCGAACTTAACTCATTCTTTTATATCCCGAACTTAGTCCATTCTCTTTTATATCCCGAACTTAACCCATTCTATTTTATATCCAGAACTTAACCCATTCTCTTTTATATCCCGAACTTAACCCATTCTCTTTTATATCACGAACTTAACCCATTCTCTTTTATATCACGAACTTAACCCATTCTCTTTTATATCACGAACTTAACCCACTTTTATATCTCGAACTTGGCCCATTCTTTTACATCCCGAACTTAACCCATTCTCTTTTATATCACGAACTTAACCCATTCTTTTGTAAACCATTCACTTTTATATCCAGAGCTTAACCTATTGTGTTATATCCCGAACTTTATCCTCTCTCTTTTATATCAGAAATTAACCCATTCTCTTTTACGTCCCGAACTAGACCCTTCCTCTTTTACATCCTCTAACTCTTTATAACTCAAAATAATTAGTAATCGAGATATTAAGTGTTCGCTCTTTAGTGATTATACTCCTAAGTAAAAATGTTGATTTATAGCAACTACCAAAACTTGAAGCCTTAATTACGACAAAGTATGTTTTGGAGTATGATGTTAGTGAACGTATATGAAAAAAAAATAATTTAAAAGCAAGCCTATCTAGACAAAAATAGTGTCATTCCTTTAAAGGGTATTAGTTACGTTAATTTCTTTATTACTAAATTGCTTTGTAATTTATCATTCAAGAAACTGATACTAACGAGCTAAGCATTCAAAGTTGAAACTTATCAATAAGCTTTAAACTTATTTTCCAAGTTTTTTTTTTCTTAAGTCTCAGTTATGCATAACTCTCCAAAATCTTAAACACCCTTTAAAGTTAAGAGCCACCTTAGAATGACGACAAAATGCAAATAAAAATATTTTCATTAAGTTTATTTCAAGCAATGATTGCATGATCTGATTACCATCGCAAAGAAAAGTTTCAAGCAATAATTTTCCCCTTTTGGAACCTAAGCTCTTCTATTGCTAACTTCTATCGCCAAGTCCTTACTGTAATAATAGGATAATCACTCGTTTCAAACAATATTTGTCTAAATTACCTAAGTCTTCTAGCAGTGACAATTTAAACCAGGGAGAAATTAAGCCAACGCCATCTCCCGCGTAGTGCACTAAAAAAATCAATCTTTTCCTTCATACAGCTTGAAAAATAATTAACGAGGGTGAATCTTGTACACCTACTGCAGTAGTTTCAAGTCTAAGATATCCCTTATGATACCCTCAAATTAGAATAAAGATATTCGATCACAAATAATTTATCTACAAAACTCAAAATACCAAAAAACAGACTACCAAGCCTTTTCTAGACCGCCTTCCTGTCATGAATCTATAAACTATAGTAATTTCACTGAAAGCTTTCTTACATCAAGCAATATTAAATTAAAGAACAAATTCATCATGGAGGCAACCCTGAATTAGAATTCTGTAACTATTTCCATAAGCTTTCAGGTAAATATATTTTCTAATCCCAATCACCCCATTAAAACAACTATCTTTCAGTAGGATATTCCTGAAACCTGTCATTTCACTATGAAATTTCTGTACTTATTCTTTACTAGACTTCACGAAAACCATAAAACTCCACTATCTTATAACTCCTTCAGATTTTTATCCTTTAATGGGTTATTAGTTTGATAGTTACTTTAAATCTTTAACATGTTCCACAAATTACTTTAAAACTGATCTAATTATTCCTTAACCTACCCTTTCTTGGCGCATTAATTTCACAATTATGCCTCGAAATCTATAATCTAATAATGGTATTCTACAATCTTTCATATAACTTTACATAACTACAGTACCATTAACTGATAAATCAGTCCTAACTTTAACATGTTAAAAATAAAGTCTTCCCTAATTCAATCCCAGATTTCTAAGCTGAATTTCATCTTCCTGACATTCCTTTAGCCATCACGTAATTTGTCTGAGGTATATTTTTGTGAAGCAGATCGAGCCATACTAAAAATAAAAACATTGCACAAGATAATTGTCTTTTCTATAAATTATCGTCTCCAAAGCAGTTTCGTCATTCCAAGGCTTCCCCAACACAGTGAACTCAAATGATTGGAACAAATTTTCAACTACTTTAAACAAGGATCTTTCGTGTGACTGTAGTATGTTCAACCATGAATTTTTCTTGAAAACAAATTTGCATTGAAAATAATTTAAGATATTCTGAAAATAATGGACAATGATGCAGTCTTAGCTTTATTGACAATTAAAATTATTTTTTCTCCAACATAATGGGAACTTCATGAAAAAACAAAATACATGGTACATTATCGAGAGAGAGAGAGAGAGAGAGAGAGAGAGAGAGAGAGAGAGAGAGAGAGAGAGAGAGAGAGAGAGAGAGAGAGATATTTAATATACAATTTCATACCCGGTAATATTGGTAACTCGACCAATCTAAATTAAATACCATTAGGTATACAGGCTTTTAAATGGCTGTGATATGAAATGTTTTCTTAGCCACTGGCTTGTGCCTTTTCATACAAAAACTCTTCAAAATAAATATCTTAAAATAATAACTTTAGAATATTTTGAAAAAAAGCCAAATATTCTTTACGGAACTTTCCAATTACCTAATGACAAGTCATTCAATGATATTCATGGCACCAACGCTTATTCTACAGTACAGGGACAGACTAAGTTATTAAAACTAGTTAATTCTTCCCAAAATTTGGATATAATTCAACGTAATTCAACATTAAAACAAACTCCAACATAACGAACACAAAAGACATTGGTTAGGTCAACTTAAACTTAACGAACGAAACGAACGAATGAATGAATGAATGATTTTTAGTTCTCTGGCATCCTGATATCGAAGGTCATTGATGCCGATAAAAGTTGAATAGAAGTTATAAAGCAACACCAGATATTTAAAGCCAATATCAAAATGAAAAATAAACTAACTAAAACTATAAATGAATAATTTCGAAAGCACATGAATAATTAAGAAAATGGTTTGAGGTTATAGTTCCAAGAAATTTTAAACCATGCAAAAAAATGAGAAATTAGAGCGTGAAAAAGCCAATAAACCCACAGTCACACGTTTTGATGACTTGTTTATAGTAGTTACATAAATTCACAAATAATAATTTAAACAGTCTAGAACAGAAATGTCAGTCAAATCCTTTCTTTGGACAATTATGCAGTTAACTGGTCTCAAGACATCAAATATTTGGCAATTACTTTCTGGCAAGACTTAAGAAGTTCTATTGGTCAACCTGGATTATCAAAATATACATTTTGATTGGTTTCCTCCTATAAAATTTGCAGTAACTAGTTTTAAGATCTTAAGTTACTCGAGCCATGAGTTTGAAAGCCCTGGACTTGAGGAAACTAACCTCTGGCTTTTCAAGTTCATAAAAAGTTTTAGGGAAAATAATTTCAATGATCAGGATATTTTTAGATATTTAAGTCCCCAGACGTTTGGTTTTAGTTTCCTTACTTGACAGGACAATTATAAATACCTTAAAAGTGATCAAATGCATTATGACTAATAAATTAACATCTTAAATTTCATAGCCTTTCTGGTTAAATATCTTAGAAGAAAAATTCCTGTCTATTACTAATTACAACTTTTATATAAATCTGGGTCCTTGAGAGAACGTTAAATTTAAAACTATTTTGAATCGCTTTAAGGATGGTTTAAACTTCGTGGGAATAATTCAGATGGTCTTAAACTAATAGCTTATAATAAAGTATTAAGACTTAAGACTATCAGAGCTTATAGGAAAATATAATTATGGTTACTAGATAGGCTATTCACTGAAATCTAAGTAGTTGAAGATAATTATTATGCCATAAAAATGTGAAAATTTTAACCATATGAAATACATTACTAAGGCTTAAAGAATTGAATTTATAGACTGGTTAAAAGTAGATGTTCGGAATGGAAATTAAATTCCTTATATGAAAAGAGTTTGAACCAGATTAAGTAAATTTGACCAAGAACAAGAAATGTTTCACCAGGTAAGGCTCTAAAACTAAATTAAGTCTCAAAATAGAGAATTCGTTAAACGCATTGACAACTATTTTTAAGGACCTAGACTGCCAACTTCAAGGGAAGTACATAAAAGACATGGCAAATTTTAAGAAAAAAGAAAAAATCATCCTTAGGAACTTTGCTTGTTCACAGCAGTTGTCGAGGTGGTTTCAACGTAAGTATTATAACTGCAGTAAAATGTATGTAGAGCACTTGAGTTGCTGTAGCCGAGTAGTTTGATGAATTTGTCGGAGCGTTGAGAGCAGAGCTTTAAAGGATTGTTTCCTTCAGCCAAGGGTTCTTTTATCCTGTGAAAAGAAGAGATGGTTTAAGATAAGGATGGATATTTTTTTTAATGTCTAGAAAATGCAACCAAAAATTTACAGCACGAACTTTCCACTTATGACAAACAAGAATAATTTGCATGAAGTACCCAACAAAAATCCCAGTGTGTTTTAAATCCACCAAGTCAAATTTTCACGTAACCTCACAATCACCACCTTTATAACAAGTCCTAACAACCAGCCTCTTCCACGCCGATCACCTATATATCTAAAGCACAGCTCCATTGAATAATGTTAATTGCAACAGGTTTATAGTATAGTTAAAACTATGGATATCATCTACTCTTTTTCTCATCTTCGATAATACTCATTTACACTAGATAGTGAACCATCCAGTTATTCTTACCTTGAATGAAGTCTAAGTCTGCAACTACAGTAGAAAGGAGTCAAGCGTTTGATCTTAAATAATTTAGATAGCACCTCGTCTGCAAGTTCCAAATCAAGCCAGTATCTGTAAAAGTAAAGTTCAATCAGCTAAATGCTATATTCAATAAAGTTTCATAAATAGTAGATACATTGATAAAAGTAACAGACAACGAAAACAATTCAGCATTATCATTTGAAACATCGCTAATTACATTCCTACTGATCTAATTACATTCCTACTGATCTAAGTACAGTCTACTCAGAGTAGAGGATCGTTAACTGGAGCTTCACTGTATTAAGAAAAAAATAATTTCCATATATCAACGTTATTTAAATTCTATATTTCATTACTTCAAGGCAATTAGGATAATTTTATTCAGTAAGCCAACAAATTGATTAGTATTAAACCTAAAAATCTAAGTAATTCTCATTTAAATCTGGAAATCTAGACATTTTAATGCCAGCATATTACCTTATTTCAAAAACTATAGTTAAAAATTTGCAGTAAAACTAAAAAGACCTGGAATAAATTTTGACAGGAATTTAATGTTTTAAAAACTGATATATTGACTAGGAGTGGTATTACGGTCACCAACCTGTAAAAGTAAAAAACTGTCTCCGATATCTGATATTAATAAGGCTGAGAACCGGATTTTTACGGAGAATTTCCAATCAAAAGACTAACAGTATAAAATGCACACATTTTTGTTCGTTAACAATCAGGGTTCAGGACCTGTCTTTGTACACTCGGGCACTAGTTTCTCTTCCTCTTGTTTTGTTAAAAGTTTTGTTAAGTGTTATAGTTTATAAATGAATTGTTTAGGAGTTTGTTGAAATATATTTTTTCTTGTTTCGTATCCTCACTGGGTTATTTTTCCTGTTGGAGCCCTTGGGCTTATAGCATCCTGCTTTTCCAACTAAGGTTGTAGTTTAGAAAGTAGTAATAATCCATCTAAAAGCTCTATGATAGCCATTCTCTATGTTGTGAGAAGTGTGGGTACATGGGAGGTGTGTGGATCCCCCCAAAATACGACGAACAATCAGTTTGTAATTACAATTAAAGAAATTGACCAAATACTTTCATTTGTAGTTTGTAAAGTAAAAATAATCCGTCTAAAAACTATGATAGCCATTCTCTGTTGTGAGAAGTGTGGGTACATGGGAAGTGTATGGATCCCCCCAAAATATGACTGAATGTAATTACAAATAAAGAACTTGACAAAATCCTTTCATAGTTTTCAGCCAACCACGATATAGTTAACACAAGCAAATCACGTTAATTTCTTTGTTCTACGGACCTCTTGGCTGTTTCAAATAAAAGTCTTTCATAGCGAGGATGAAGGATTTTATTGAAATGTTAGCTTGGGCCTTAAGTAAACTATAGATTAGGAAATTGGGTTATTAGAAACTTCCGTGCGTTGACTACAAAAAAAAAAAAAAACATTATCGTTGGAAGAAATTTCTACCTTAAACTCAAGTTTATTCTTGCTTAAATCATTATGCCTTTTTAATCATTTCACAAAATGAAATTACCTAAAGTACACTAACTTTTTTCAAATATAATAATCAATAGTTTCTCGTTGAGAAATTACATATGAATGCCAGTAAGTATAAAGTGCACTATTATTGTCTGCACTATTTTGTAAACATTATTACACCAAATACTAAGGTTATTAACTGCGCTCCAGTAAGCCTCCGCTTTCTTACCATTTTAGATTACTTAAATGATCCTACACACTACATTGAGATAACTGAAAACTATTGATCCTACACTTCATTGCGCTAACAACTGAAAACTATTGTTAGTTATATTTTTATACTCTAATTTCATTGCACAAGAAAGCCTAGGGTATTTCACCTGCAATAAACTTTCAATTGGGCTCTACGGGGTGCTATAAGAGTTGGAAGACCCAGACCTATATGGCTGAGGACTGAACCACGAAGTAGATGAATGGATTAGTATCTAATTAAAAGGTCAAGGTATACTACTGTAAATCTAACAAGAGCCCCTTAGCCTCAACAGGCGTAGGAGAGGATGAATACTACCTGTATAAGTTGTCAATTTATATTAAGTTCTACTTACATTGAATTGCATATGAAAATAAAATTAAGCTATCTGAACTTTTAATGCAATAGAAATTTGCTGTACACCAGACAATGTCGAAACTACATTAGTTACGGGGTTCAGTTATTAGAGCAAAAATTACAATTTACAGTTCTATTGCTTAAATATGCGGCCTCAGATTGAATAATCTCCATAAAGGAACAATGCGGTAATATTTAACTTCGTCCCCGTCTTTCCCTAAAATTACGATGGAAGTAAATCTCTTAGCATTGACTATACCTTAGAAGGGATACAAAGATCCCTACACGAACCTTTAAAGTTTCAGATTGATAAAGGATGGTTCTCATCAATACATCTATATAAACTTCGTGATAACCTTTTGTTAATTTTCTCTAACAATTAGAAAGCTTTAATTTACAACAGGCTGACACTTTTTAGATCAATTCAAAATACCAAAATCGCTGCAATTTTCATTATGACTTTCACGTAAGAAGAGCGTTCGAGCACTAAATGCACAAAATCTTTAAATTACAGAATTATCAGGATATAGAAAACCTGCTTTTTACAATTGAAATGCTCAAGATTCATTTAACATTATAGAAAATGCGTACCAACGCCATTCATTTTAATAATTTACCTACTAATGTTTTATTTTACATATTCCAAGGCTAATTAGTGCACTCGCTAGCTTACTACATTAAGACATTCAAATAAAACTATCCTTCGTAGGTCTGAAGGCAATGCTTTGATGATGTAGATTTGGCAAAAAGTTATATGCTGCTGGTAATGCTGAATTCCTTTAAATGTATACGATATAATGTATTATGAAAGATCCTGTAGAGTACGGTTCCCCTGCAGTACAGCTTAGAAAAAAGCACTGCTTAAAGCAAAGTAATTTATAAATTAATACCCTTGGCCTTCACCGTAAGACAATACTACACTTTTCTTTTAGTTTCATTCCAGCTATGACCAGATTGTGACAGTATCTTCCTATTCAGGCATTTGAAACAAACTTCTCTAACAGATTGACGTAAATGTCACTTATATTTAACTAGCAATTCTAACCTTGTTATTAATCAAATAGTTTTATTCACCTGATTTTTTTTAAAACTAAATATTTGCTATTCCTTTGCATCCTTGACTCACTGGGCTACTTTTCCCTGCGGGAGTCCTTAGGGTTAAAGTTTTGTGCTTTCCAAACCAAGGTAGCTTGACTATTATAGTTAAAGTTAATTAATAAATATCCCCAATACTGTTTTCAATTCAAAGTTGCCTATGCATATTTAAAATTGAAAAATACTCATTGATCAAGTGCACTCGTTGACTTGTTCCCGAAGCTAACGCTATTAAAGTTAATGAGAGCATGCGATATTGAGATTAAACTACATACTCTTCATCAAAAATACATTTTCCACCTCTTATTTCACTAAGGATATTACCTTAAAAGCTCAACTCGTTTTAACCAATTGTTCTATTACTGAACTAGCTACAGATCGATCCCTCTCCCTGGGCCGCGAGTTTAAGCCGTTTACTAGGGAGGCCACTGCCGTGGTAGGCCCCTAAGGTAGTGGTTGGGCTTTTTCGGCTGACGTTCTGGTGAGCACCTATTCTGATAGAACCAACTAGACATTTAACCTTCAACCTTTTATCACTAGTTTCTCCTAGAGATGTTATGTATGGAATGCTAGAAGGAATAGAGTGCACTAATTGCTTAACAGGAGGTATCTCATTACAATAAATGCCAAGGGTATTAACTGCTACAGCATTACATGTATTTTTAATAATCAAAATTTGAAACTTTCCCTACGTATACATTAAGCTAACAACCGTACTCTTATTTCTAGAATACTTTACCATTCTAATACTGTATTGATAAACGAGAGAAGCCAAGGGAGTTTTACTAACACTTACTACCTGTATACTTTATATCTTTCATAAAGAGTAGTTAAATTGAATTGGGCATAAAATGAGTTATTAGATATACTTAGTGACAGCATATTTGGCCCTTCTGATTACCGCTCCATAATGAATATTACACAAAATATGCCAGGTTATTAAATATATAAATATATAAAACAAGCCATCGAGAGTTTTTCGGCCGGCGGTAGAAAATTCCCAACAAAGATTAAGCTGTATTACGAATTAAATCTAGATTATGATAAAACCAGTAATTAAAGCTAAAAACGTAAGATTCATACAGCTACTAGTTTCATTATATATTTTTTTTAATCCTGTGAAAAGAAATAGTTTAAGATACGGATGGAAATTTTCAAAATTTTCTTGACAAAGTAACCAATAATTTACAGCACGAACTTTCCACTCTTATGACAGACCCCAATAATTTGCATTTAGTACCCAACGTATATCCTAGATAGTTTTAAATCCACCAAATCAAATTTTCACGTAACCTCACAATCACCACCTTTATAACAAGCCCTAACCACCAGCCTCTTCCACGCCGATCCCCTATATATCTAAAGCACAGCTCCATTGAATCATGTTAATTGCACAGGTTTATAGTATAGTTGAACTAGGATATCATCTACTGGTCTTGTTCTCATCTTCGATAATACTCTGTTTACACTAGACAGTGAACCATCCAGTTATTCTTACCTTGAATGAGTCTCTGCAACTACAGTAGAAAGGAGTCAAGTGTTTGATCTTGAATGATTCAGAGAACCTCGTCTGCGAGTTCCAAATCAAGCCAGTATCTGTAAAAGTAAAGTTCAATCAGCTAAATACTAAATTAAATAAAGTTTTATAAATAGTCGGTACAATGATAAATGTAACAGGAAACGAAAACTATTCAGCATTATCATTTGAACATCCCTAATTACATTCCTACTGATATATGTACAGTCTGCTCAAAGTAGACTATCGTTAACTGGAGCTTCACTATAAAAAAAAAAACTTTCCTTATATCAACGTCATCTAAATGTTATTTCATTACATCAAATCAATTAGGATAGGCAATTTACTTACTAAGCCAACAAATTGAGCAGTATTCAACATATAAATCAAATCCAAAATCAAAGTAATTCTCACATTTAATTCTGGAAATTTAGACATTTTAATGCCAGCATATAACCTTATTTCAAAGACTATACTTCAAGATTTGCAGTAAAACTAAAAAACCTGGAGTAAATGTTGCCAGGAATTAAGTTTTAAACATACATTGACTGACTGGTATTACGGTCACCGACTTGTAAAACTAAAAATAACTATCGCCGGTTTTTGACATTAATACAGCTGAGAACTGTATATTTTTAAGGAGAATTTCCAATCAACAGACTAATATAAAAGGCATATAAACTTTTGTTCGTTAACAATCAGGCTTCAGGACCTGTCTTGAGGGTACACTCGGGGACACTTACTCTTCCTCTTGTTTTGTTAAATTCTTTTCTAGTTTATATATGAATTGTTTGGGTGGTGTTGCTGTTGAAATAAATTTTTCCTTTTTTCTTTCCTCACAGAGCTAATTACCCTGTTGGTGCCCTTGGGCTTCTAGCATCCTGCTTTTGTATCTAGGCTTGTAGCTTAGTAAGTAATGGTGATAGTAATTCGTCTAATAGTTATGATAACCATTCTCTAGGTTGTGAGAAGTGTGGGTATGAGAAGTATGGCTCCCCAAAAATTATGACAAAATTATGATAACTATCAGTTTGTAATTACAATTAAAAAACTTGACATCCTTTCATAATTTTCAGCTAGCCGCAATTAGTTAAGACAAGCAATTCACATTAATTCCTTTGTTATACAGACACTTCTTGGCTGTTTCAAATTAAAGTTTTCATAATGGAGGATTTTTTTCATTAAAATATATTAATGAGCCTTTAAACTATCAATTAGCTAATTAGATGGTTAGAAACTTCCACGTTTGGTTGACTAAGGCAAAAAAATTATTGCTTGCTAAGCTACAATTCTAATTGGAGAAGCAAGATGCTAAAGCCCAGGGGTTCCTCCAACGAAAAATAGCCCAGTGAGTTAAGGAAAAAAGGAAAATATATTTCAATAACAGTAACAACTTCAAATATCCTTACTTGCATCATTACGCCTTCTTATTTCACATTAAAGGGATTTACCTCAAGTACACTAAGGCCTTTTTTCCAAATAAAGTTAATTAAAAGTTTATCCCAGAGAAATTACCTACGCCAGAAAGTATTAATTACGGTATTATTGCCTGCATATTTAATAAACATATTACACCAAATACTGTTCTTAACTGTATTCCTAAGCTTTCTTACAAATTTAAATTAAATATTCCTACGCATACACTACACTGAGCTAACAACTAATCACTTCAGTGTTGCCGTTATATTTTTCCATTCTAATTTCAATACGCACGAAAAGCAAAGGAAACTTTACCCGTACCAAACTTTCAATTGGGCTCCACAGGGCACTAGAGTTGGAAGATATAGGCCTACATGGCTAAGGATGGGCAAAATCTAAGACCCTTTGAGTCAATAAGCATAGATGAATGCTAACTGTATAAGTTGTTGATTTATACAAAAGTTCTACTTGCATTGAATTGCATATGTAATATAAATTAAGCTATCAAAACCTTTAATGCAAAGAGTTGCTGTAAGTCGCACAGCCAACAAAACTTTGAAACTACTTTAGAGTGCAAGCAAGTTTTAGGGCAATGCTGTAACTAACGCTTACCAGTAATAGATTTTGCTTTAAGTGTATTACACCCAGTGTGGAAATTTATAATTTATCAATAATAGACTTTCCCTGCACCCAGAGAAAAACTTCACTAGGAACGGATTATACGGATACGAACGAACATTATAAAATAGCTCCGCCTTCTCTCCCTGTCTACTGAAACGGTAGTTACGTGTGGTTTAGTTATTGGAGCTATGATGATAATTGACAGTTCTATTTGTTTAATATGCGGCCTCATCAAGATTGAATAATCTCCATATCAACAAAAGGACATCACGGTGATACTTCATCCCCGACTTTCCCTAGAAATACGATGGATGAAAATCTCCATTTATTGAGTAGTTTAACTAAGACATATCTCTATACGAACCCTTAAATTTTGATTAATTTTGAATGGTTTTCATTAATATACCTCCTATAATACCTTACTTGTGATAATCATTTGTTCATTTGCTCTAAAGATTAGAAAGCTTTAATGTATAACAGACATACTTTAGCTAAATTCACAACACCAATATCACTACAATTTCCCTTACGACAATTAATATTTCACTTAGACGAAACGTTCGAGCACTAAATGCACAAAATCTTTAAATTACAGAATTATCAGGATATAGAAAACCTGCTTTTTACAACAATTGAAATACTCAAAGATTCCTTTACAAATATGCAAAATGCGTACTAACGCCATTCATACTAATAAGTTACCTACAAATGTTGTAATCTACATATTCCAAGGCTAATTAATGCACTCACTATCTTACTGCATTTAAGAAATTCAAATAAAACTGTCCTTCGTAGGTCTAAACAGTGCTTTGATAATGTAGCTATGGCAATAAAAGTTACATGCAGCATATAATGCTAAATGCCTTGGAATGTATACGATAGTATGAATTACGAAAAGACCTATAGCATTCGGTTCCCCTACAGATTAACATAGAAAGAGCACTCCTTAAAGCAAAGTAATTTATGAATTAATATCCTTGGCCTTCACCATTAGATAATGCATGGTATTTTATTAGTTTTATTCCAGCCGTGACTACATTGTGATAGGATCTTCCAATTTAGGCAGTTGAATCGGCAGAACTTCAGAAGCATTTTAAACTCTGTTGAACAGGTTGACGTAATTTTTTTTTGTATTTCATAACTATTTTAACGTTGTTACTAATCTAAAAATTTTCATTCATCACCATGTATATTTATTCCTTTATATCCTTAACTCACTGGGCTACTTAACCTGTTCGATAGGGCTTTTTAGCATATAACTTTTCCAACAAAGGCAGCTTGACTAATAAGAGTTAAGTGTATTAATAAAGTTACCAAAGAATGTATTGCATTAAACATCCCCATTATTATTTTCAATTCAAAGTTACTTATGCATATTTAAAAGGAGAAAACTTGTCATTGATCACGTGCACTAGTTAACTTGTTCCTGAGCCTAAGGTAAATTTTTAGTTTCAGCCAAATTTGGAAAAATGCAATAAAAATATATTTGTTGCATCAGAAATAGTGTGGTTTCAATGAATTTAACGTTTATTTTGACTGCAAACCAACCGATTTAGAGATTTACTATGTATACCCTAGTTCATCCCACCAATTATGGGGGACACCCTTTGGGAACCGGGGTTTTGGGTGGGGGAAGGGGGGGGGGGAGGGTGTTGGGGCATTGAATGATATTTGCAATAAATGAATAATTAATGTTCCAGCACCCCTCCCCCATACCCCTAACTAGGCCTACCGGGGGAGGGGGGTAGGGCCCCCCAGCGACCCCCCCTTAAAGCCACAGTAATTTTCAGGGCACCACAGAACCTAACAAACCCACCTAACCTAACCTAGGGGCCCTGTACCCCTACCGAGGGGGGCTTCGCCCCCCCCTGCGACCCCCCCTTATGGCCAAAGTAATTTTCAAGGCACCACAGAACCTAACAAACCCACCTAACCTAACCTAGGGGTCCTGTACCCCTACCGGGAAGCCCCCCCTACGACCCCCCCTTAAGGCCACAGTAATTTTCAGGGCACCACAGAACCTAACAAACCCACCTAACCTAACCTAGGGGCCCTGTATCCCTACCGGGGGGGGGGGGGGGACTTCGCCCCCCTGCGACCCCCCCTTATGGCCACAGTAATTTTCAAGGCACCACAGAACCTAACAAACCCACCTAACCTAACCTAGGGGCCCTGTACCACTACCGGGGGGGGGCTTCGCCCCCCCCCTGCTACCCCCCCTTAAGGCCACAGTAATTTTCAGGGCACCACAGAACCTAACAAACCCACCTAACCTAACCTAGGGGCCCTGTACCCCTACCGGGGGGGGGCTTCCCCTGCGACCCCCCCTTTAACCAGGGGTAAATTTGAATATATATATTTTGTTAAATCACTTCTTACCTTAAACGGAAGATGACTATGAAGATGTGGAAGGTTGTGGTTGACCCTCTTCTGAATCATCAAGTACTGGAATACGTTCAGCCTCTGATTAAAAGGCGAATCACATTTACCACACTGGACACTTAAAGGTAATACGGAATGCTCCCTTAGAAAACGATTCACTACTTCAGGAGTTCCATTATAATTCCCATGAAATCGGCCGATCACATCAAAATAGGAATAACGACATATTTCACACAACCGTACCGGAGGATCCATGACAGTAAAATGACGTGTGATGAAAATATAGAAACCGGAACTTTTGAAAACCGAAAACAAACGACAATCACGGGTTTCTCCCCTAATGAAATAGGGAAAAAAACAAAATAGTATCGTTTACAATGTTATATTGCACGAAAAACAGATCCTTGAAACAAGACTGAGAGACCAATGAATCTTCCAATAATAACCCTTGAAAAGAACCCAGTAGTATTTTGATTGGAGGAGCGACATTAGTGGGAGGAGCAAATGCGCATTCAAGTAAATATTGTCACATTACGCAATGGGGCGGAGCCAAGAAAGATGAAAACAGACATACAAACGAACAAGAGCTACCTTGTGTGCCCATGGAAAGATATACACTAAACTTAGAAAAAGTCAAGACCTTCAATTCCTGAAATATTTTTTTTCTCTGTAAGTATGCATTAGCGACAATAATGTATTGAGAAGAAGTGTTTTGTTATCACGTGCTTTACTAGGAAAATATATTAATATAATACATTTCCCAATTTGGTTGAATCCAAAACTTTACCGCTACGCTATAAAAGATATAGCTAATGAGAGCATGCGATATTGAGATTAAACTGTATATACTCTTAATCAAATTTATAAATTTTCCACACCTTATTTCGCCAAGGATATTACCTTAAAGCACAACTTTTTTTAACCAATTGTTCTATTACTGTACTAGCTACAGATTGGTCCACCTCATTGGGCCGCGAGTTCAAGCGGTTTACTAGGGAGGCCACTACTGTGGTAGGGCACTACAGGTGGTACTTGGGCTTGCTCGGCTGACGTTCTGGTGAGCATCTATTCTGATAGAACGAACTACTCTTTTACTTGTTTTGGGTTTAAATCCAACCCTCCACTGAAGTCGAGTGAACTACTTCTCGGGCGGGTCCATATTAATCACCTAACGTAACATTTTCATTATAACTTATACAATTCTTTGATTGTAGCATCTTCCAAATCATATGATCTTGTGAAAAGTAATGTCGGTAAAGTTTTAGATTCAACCAAATTGGGAAATGTATTATATTAATATATTTTCCTAGTAAAGCACGTGATAACAAAAAACTCTCTCAATACATTATTGACGCTGATGTCTACTTACAGAGATAATTATTCAGTTATTGTAGGTCTGCATTTTATTTCCAAGTGTTCTGTATACCTTTACGCTGCCACGGGACCTAGCTCTTGTTCGTTTGTATGTCTGTTTTCATCTTACTTGGCTCCACCCCATTGCGTAATGTGACAATAATTGCTTGAATGCGCATTTGCTCCTCCCACTAATGTCGCTCCTCCAATCTAAATACTACTGGGTTCTTTTCAAGGGTTATTATTGGACGATTCATTGGTCTCTCAGTCTTGTTTCAAGGATCTGTTTTTCGTGCAATATAACATTGTAAACGATAGTATTTTGTTTTTTTCCCTATTTCATTATGGGAGAAACCCGTGATTGTTGTTTGTTTTCGGTTTTCAAAAGTTCCGGTTTCTATATTTTCATCACACGTCACTTAACTGTCATGGATCCTCCGGTACGGTTGTGTGAAATATGTCGTTATTCCTATTTTGATGTGATCGGCCGATTTCATGGGAATTATAATGGAACTCCTGAAGTAGTGAATCGTTTTCTAAGGGAGCATTCCGTATTACCTTTAAGTGTCCAGTGTGGTAAATGTGATTCGCCTTTTAATCAGAGGCTGAACGTATTCCAGTACTTGATGATTCAGAAGAGGGTCAACCACAACCTTCCACATCTTCATCGTCATCTTCCGTTTAAGGTAAGAAGTGATTTAACAAAATATATATATTCAAATTTACCCCTGGTTAAAGGGGGGGTCGCAGGGGAAGCCCCCCCCCCCCCCGGTAGGGGTACAGGGCCCCTAGGTTAGGTTAGGTGGGTTTGTTAGGTTCTGTGGTGCCCTGAAAATTACTGTGGCCTTAAGGGGGGGGGTCGCAGGGGGGGCGAAGCCCCCCCCCGGTAGTGGTACAGGGCCCCTAGGTTAGGTTAGGTGGGTTTGTTAGGTTCTGTGGTGCCTTGAAAATTACTGTGGCCATAAGGGGGGGTCGCAGGGCCCCTAGGTTAGGTTAGGTGGGTTTGTTAGGTTCTGTGGTGCCCTGAAAATTACTTTGGCTTTAAGGGGGGGTCGCTGGGGGGCCCTACCCCCCTCCCCCGGTAGGCCTAGTTAGGGGTATGGGGGAGGGGTGCTGGAACATTAATTATTCATTTATTGCAAATATCATTCAATGCCCCAACACCCTCCCCCCCCCCCCTTCCCCCACCCAAAACCCCGGTT
Source organism: Palaemon carinicauda (assembly GCF_036898095.1). NCBI lineage: Eukaryota > Metazoa > Arthropoda > Malacostraca > Decapoda > Palaemonidae > Palaemon > Palaemon carinicauda. Next base: position 3,126,440 of record NC_090761.1, read on the forward strand.
CCCAAAGGGTGTCCCTCATAATTGGTGGGATGAACTAGGGTATACATAGTAAATCTCTAAATCGGTTGGTTTGCAGTCAAAATAAACGTTAAATTCATTGAAACCACACTATTTCTGATGCAACAAATATATTTTTATTGCATTTTTCCAAATTTGGCTGAAACTAAAAATTTACCGTAATGTCTTTAGTTTCTTCTTAAATTCAACTAGACACCTAACCTTCAACCTTTTATCTCTAGTTTCTCTTAGAGAAGTTATGTATGGAATGCAAAAAGGAATTGCGTGCACTAATTGCCTAACAGGAAGTATCTAGCATTACACTGAATACCAAGGTTATTATCTGTTACAGCATTGCATGTGTTTTTACAAATCAAAATTGACGAAATGTTCCCTACGCATATATTAAGCTAACAACCGTACTTTTCATTATTGCTGGAGTACTCAACCATTCTGATACTATATTGATAAACCAGAGAAGCAAAGAGAATTTTACCAAATTTTACCAACACTTACTACCTGTATACTTTCCATGATTTCAAAAATAGTTAGACTAAAGTGGGCATAAAATAAGGAATTAGATATACATAGTGACAGCATATTTGGCCATTCTGATTAACGCTCCTTAATGATTACAAAATATGCCAGGTTATTAAATACTAAAATATATAAAACAGGCCAGCAAGTTTGACAGTTTTATCATCCGGGGGTAGAAAATTCCCAACAAAGATTAAGCTGTACTACGAATTAAACCTAGATATAACTAGTAATTAGGCTAACAACGTGTAAAATTCCAACAGCGACTAGCTTCATTATATCTTGGGACATTAACCTCTACATTCCTCAAACTACTTTCAGTATTTTCTTTATATGAAGGATAAAAAAATTTAATCTGAATATTACAATAACCAACAGTACATTTATATCATCAGTCTTGAACCCTTATTTGTAGAAAATATTTTTATATGATGGGTTAAAACTAATTTTGAGCAACTGTTCCATTGTACGCCTCTAATAAGAATTTGATAAACGTTCCAAAACTGAAAATAACTAAATATAAATTTCGAAAACTAAACTCTCAAAAGGTCTGCGCGGTCAATAAAGAACCGAAAAAAAAAAAAAACTCACAAAATTAAAAAAGGATATCTCGTCAAGCTAATTAGCCACAAGGTTTTGCCTTGAAGAGACTTCAAAGTTCGTATAAAAAATCCTAGGAACGCTATGTTAATTTAATTGTGATTACACCTGTTTTTCGTCCACTTTACCTTGAAAAATATTCGCCTTTGAAAAAAAAAATTATACAGGTACCACAAACTAAAGGAAAAACATGTTGTAATACACCGTTTTTGTCCCATTACCTCGAAAAATAGCCAAAAAAAAAAAAAAAAAAAAAAAAGTAGAGGTACCACAAACTAAAGGAAAACTTTCTCTGCATGTTAGAATAAACTGGTTTTTTTCCTTACCTCGAAAAATAATCACCTATAAAAAAAAATAAATAAATAAATTAAAAAAATGTAGAGGTACCACAAACGAGAAGAAAACCTTTTCTACATGTTGGAATACTCGGTTTTTTTTTTTTTTTTTTTTTTGTCCTCTTACCTCTTAAAATAATCACCTATTAAAAAAAGTAAACAGATGCCACAAACTAAAGGAAAACTCCTTTCTCTGCATGTTGGAAAACCACTTTGGTATCCAGTTTCTTGCCTATAGATAAAGAAAAAAATGTTCAGCTAGCAACTTTTTAACCACCAATTGCTGCCCAACCGCAACTTACCTTCCTTTCACAAGATGTTCCGATGCGAAGCACTTCTCACCAAAGACTAAACTGAGACTTACGGTACAGATTCACAATTTCAGTTTTTCTCTTTTCAGATGACGTCATTCCACTGGTTTTCAACCAATCACAAGCGTCCGAGTCACTCTGTTCTAACAACGATGGGGACCGAGACTCCTGATTGGCTTAGGGAAAATAAACTACCTGGAGTATATTTCCACCAGTAATTACTGTTATAGGTTAATACAGTTATGTCTTATTTCATTTAGTCGTTTATTAATTGTAAAAATGAACTGATAACAATGTGATGGGAATAAAATCTATGCACAGAGAGAGAGAGAGAGAGAGAGAGAGAGAGAGAGAGAGAGAGAGAGAGAGAGAGAGAGAGAGAGAGAGAGAGGCTTCTTTTATAGAGGTAATTCTATCATTTCCATTAAGAATGCCAAAATCCTTTTTTATCAAGCAATTAAAACAGAAACTCCGATAATTAGTTCCACATTTAGGATATTTCAGAGAGAGAGAGAGAGAGAGAGAGAGAGAGAGAGAGAGAGAGAGAGAGAGAGAGAGAGAGAGAGAGAGAGAGAGAGCTTCTTCTATAGAGGTAATTCTATCATTTCCATTTAGAATGCCAAAATCCTTTTCTTATCAAGCAATTAAAACAGAAACTCCGATAATCATTGCGGTATTTAGGAGTTGCTCTTAATATCACTGAAGGAACTCCAAACAAAATGACAATTGTAGAGAATAACAATATTATTTTGCATATAACGCAAGCAGGACTGGGTGTAATTTTTCAAATTAGTTTCTAAAACCCGAATGAAAAAAACTTGGTAAATTCTCTTAAAAATTGATACAGTTAATAATCTCTATATAAACGAAACAATTACTGAAAATATCCAATCTCAGTGTTTTTAGTTAGAGGAATTATCATTATTATTATTATTATTATTATTATTATTTTATTACTATTGTTATTATTATTATTAGCCAAGCTACAACCTAATTTGGAAAAGCAGGATGCTATATACCCAAGGACTCCACCAAGGACAAATAGTTCAGCGAAGACAAGGAAACAAGGAAATAAATAAACTATATGAAAAATAACGAATAAGGAATATAAAACATTTTATGATCAGTAACAACGTTAAAATAAATTTGTCATATATAAACTATGAAAAGAGATTTATATCAGCCTGTTCAACATAAGAACATTCGCTGCAAGTTTGAACTTTTGAAGTTCCACTGATTCAACTGGCTGATTGGGAAGATCATTCCACAATCTGATCAGAGTTGGAATAAAACTTCGAAAATAGTGTGTAATATTGAGCTTTGTGATGGAGAGGGCACTCCTAGTACTTCGCACTACGTACATTCTACACTCTGAAGTGTAGAGCCTTGATTATATCGAATTAAACATAATCCTACCATAGGATTAGCCCCTACGCTTCACAGCTGTGTTGGGTAGTTTTCGGTATTCACAGTTTAGGTACATGCCACTAACATAATATTCTATTAGTACGAATGGTCGGTCGGTCTGTCTGTCTGTCTGTCTGTCACTAGTACCCGATGTATCATAACCTCTACAAATAATTTTTAAAATTTACTGTACAAAATATTGATGACAGCAATTCATCCATTAGTGTCCATTTACATGGTTAAACGCCTAATGATATTGTACTCATTATTTTTCTTTATTTTCCTATACAAATAATCGGTTTATCTTTCATTTATATACTTGAGTATATAGAATATCTGTAAAATCACCAACTTGACCTGATGCAAGTATTATTTCTCTCCTGAGAGGAACAGTTTGCCACTTCAGCTGTATTTGTAAACAAAAATATTTCTTAGTAAAAACTTTTAAAATTAACATGTAGTTTCACACGAAGAGCTTCATGAAATGGATAACGAAATACATATTGAATAGGTCGCTATCTATTCTTCAGAGAAACTAATTTTCTCTTTAGGGTAATTGTACATAATACTTGTTACTTAAAGACTTAAAGGCCCCTCATGAATGGCAGAGGCAAGGGACAGTGACATTGTCCTATCAAGCAGGACAGTGCTCTATAGGCTGACCATATATACATACAATCAGAGCCCAAGCTAGGACCAAGGAGGGCCAGACAATGGCTGCTGATGGCTCAGCAGACAAATTTATATTCTAATATTGCTCTGCAACTCTGGTCAACCTGAATTTTTACATCAATGCAAAGTTAAAAATCTAATATAGAAATGCAGATATGAAATTATTGCACGTTGGTTTGAACTGGCAAACAATTTTCTAGAACTCCTATGAATCTTTTATTTTGCAAGCTAAGCTAAATCAATGCTTTTGTTTGCTAAATATTAAAGTGTTGCTTAAGAAGTTGAAAGATTGATTGATCTGAAGTTTTCTGGCATCCTGACATCTGAGGTTTATCAATATTAAATAGGAGCAATGTTTAAAGACATAAAGATCACTCATGAATGGCAGAGGCAAGGGACAGTGACATTGCCCTATCGAGCAGGGCAGTGTCCTAGAGACTGACCATATATTATAGGATCAGTGCCCAAGCCTCCTCTCCATCCAAGCTAGGACCAGGGAGGGCCAGGCAATGGCTGCTGATGACTCAGCAGATAGACCTATAGGATCCCCCAACCCCAAACCTTACCTCACAAGGATGGTAAGGTTGCAGACACTAATGACACTAACGAGTCTGAGTGGGACTCGAACAGCCGACTGGAAAACACCAGGCAGCGACGTTACCAATCAGGCCAAAACAAACCTGTTAAAGTTATTCTTTCAAAATAATCATCTTGATCGGAAGGTTAAATAAAAGAAAGACAATTCCTCCACAAAATATATTGACTCTGGTGCCACGACAGCAACTGATAGATATACAGATCGATAGATAGATAGATAGATAGATAGACAGTTAAACGGTAAAAATGCTACAAGCTAAATGCAAAGGAAAATGAAGTTACAAAATGTCAAGTACCATCAAATTTTGAAAAAAAAAAAAAAAAAAATTACCTTTTTTTTTGGTGGGATGGTTTTTGGGTTACATTCCCCAATAAATCCTTATTGAATAACAGAGGATATGTCAGTCATGTTCAAGGACATCCATCTATTTCGTGGGTTCTTTAAAGAAACACTCATGTTTCTGGTATTTCTATTTGTAAATGAAACTAAATGGATTCTGTCATGATGAGACTATAGAGAAAGTCTATGCATTTTATTTAAAGGAAACAGTTCTCTAGAGTCTAGGAGATGGGGAGTGGGGGGGGGGACAAAAGGTTTAAGGGAACAGTTCTATAGGAAATGGACAAAAAATGTTTAAAGGGGAGTTCTCTAGGAAAAGGGGGAAATAGAACGTTTAGGGGAAAAATCACATAGGGAATGGACAAAAAAGGTTTGAGGGAAACGTCCCTTAAGAAATGGACAAAAAAGGTTTAAGGGAAGTTCTCTAGGAAATGGGAAAAACAAAAGGTTTAAGAGAAAAGTCCCCTAGGAAATGGACAAAAAAGGTCTAAGGGAAAAGTCCCCTAGGAAATGGACAAAAAAGGTTTAAGGGGAAAAGTCCCCTAGAAAATGGACAAAAAAGGTTTAAGGGAAAAGTCCCCTAGGAATTGGACAAAAAAGGTTTAAGGGAAAAGTCCCCTAGGAAATGAACAAAAAAGGTCTAAAGGAAAAATCTCCTAGGAAATGGTAAAAAAAGGTTTAAGGGAAGTTCTCTAGGAAATGGACAAAAAACGTTTGGGGGAAGTTCTATAGGAAATGAGGGAAACAAAAGGTTTAGAGGAAAAGTCCCCTTGGAAATGGACAAAAAAGGTTTAAGGGAATTTTTCTAGGAAATGGAGGAAACAAATGGTTTAGAGAAAAAGTCCCTTAGGCAAGGTACAAAAAAGGTTTAAGAGAAGTTTTCTAGGAAATGGGGGAAACAAATGGTTTAGGGGAAAAGTCCCTTAAGAAATGGACAAAAACAGTTTAAGGGAAGTTCTCTAGGAAAAGGGGGAAAGAAAAGTTTAGGGGAACAGTTCCTAAGAAAAGGGCAAAAGTTTACGGGGACAATTCCAAAGGAAATGGAGAGATAATCAAAAGGTTTAGGGGAACAGTTTCTTTGGAAATAGGGGTAAAAACAAAAAGGATTAGATGAAAAGCCCCTTAGGAAATGAACAAAGAAAAAAAAGGGTTAAGGGAAGTTCTCTAGGAAACGGGGGAAAAAAAGTTTTAGGGGAACAGTTCCCTAAAAAAAAAGCTTAGGGGAATAATTCCCAAGGAAATAAGGAGAAAAACAAATGGTTTAGGGAACAGCTTTTTAAGAAATAGAGGGAAAAAAGTTTAGGGGAGCAGGTTCCTAGGAAAAAAAAAAACGTTTCACATGGCTGTCTGTTGTGGGAGTAATAGTCAAAAGAAAGTTCCCTAGGAAATGGGGAAAGAAGGTTTTAGAGGAACAGTTCCCTAGATAATGTGGAGAGAAACAAGGGTTTAGGGGAACAGTTCTCTAAGAAATGGTGGGAAAACAAAAAAACAAAAAAAAAGTTGACGTGGCTGTCTGTTGTGGCAGTCATATTTCGGCAAAAAAACCAAATGTACTAAGATTTTTATAAGAGAAAGTAATTACCACTTTTGTCATTTAAGCATAAATGACTTAGTATCAGATTTATGGTAATATACACAATTGGACACTTTTTAAACCTATCATATTTTATGCGAATATTCAGTTTACAAAACTAGAATTTTTGTGTTTTAGAATTTACCAACATTCGAAGAACTTACTACAGAAACATGAGTGCTTTTATTTACAAGTATACAGTAAAGATACAATTTCTATGGCTGAAAAAAATGTTATGCTGTTACTGCTAAGGATATGGTTAGGAAAACATGCTGTATTTCTATAAACTCTCTTTTACCGCGGTCAGACTTGGCTATTTATGAAGTAATTTTCAAATGATTTTGTCTGGGGTATTTAAATTCATTTACTGACCTCAGACGGGAATAACAAAACTACTGGTATAAAGTAACTAGGCTTTTCAGGATTTCTGAAAAGCCGCAGGCCTACTCATCTTAGATCTATGTACCGTTTAATGAAAGGGGAAGAGGTGATGAATGATAATGCTTCACGAAACTGTCTCTTGAAGTCAAAATCTAAGAGTTCAACCAGGCTTCTGAACTACATCAACAACGGTTACGCGTCGTTACTGACTTGGCAATCAAAATTCTGATGTTGAGACTTCTTTAAACTATATATTCACTGTATATGAAGCTCCCAGAACTCATTAAGAATTATTCTAAAGATCTGGAAACAGTTAAGCATAGATTGATAGATAACAAATATATAATTTTATCACAGAACTAAAGAATAATTACTATACCAGTTTAGGGATGAGTTGTTTGAGACACGGTGCAAATTCTATAACATACAAATAGCACCTGCATGGATTGGATGAATTTTGTTTTCATTTCTTAAGAGAAGAAAAGTAGGTGATACTCAAAATCTATTGGTTATCACTCTACTCCTTTGGCAGCACATGCCCAAAGCAAGTTTCCTCCATCGTCTGAAAAGTCAGGAGTCAATCAACGCATTTTCCAAACCAGGTTAGCAGCAATCATGCACGTCTTTCCAATGCAGTCAAGGTTACATCATATAATTTTATGGGTGGGGAACAGTCCTATCATACAAAAATACCTCGAAGTATGAAAAAGTAGTTTTAGTTTACCTTAGGGAGAAATCTTACATGTTAGGATACATACTCAAATGCAAACATCTAGAGACATATTCAAAATTGTCTGAAACGACAAGTTCTCATAAACAATAAACTGGAACCGTGAAGTTCTATTCCTTTCGCCTGTTCTCACTTTTAAATGCCATACACTTTGCAGAGAAGGACATCTGGTGAGTGTATTTTCTGTGGATAATCCTCATGTGTAACATATAATGATAGCTTGTACACACAGTCTCGAAACGCCTGAAAAGCGAAGCACAAATAAAAACAAAGTTCGAATGACATTACTATAAATGGAACTGTGTCATAATCTAAGGACAAAACAAGAATGGGATTATGTCATACAATATATGAGGTAAGGGACCAGAAATGCTATTACTCTTCTCTTGAACCTTTAATCGCCTCAGAGATTACGGGCAAAATAAGCTCCACCCCCTGATGATGTCATAGCTAATTCTGTTGTCTCTCGCGTTAACAGCAGCCACAACACATTTCCATAAAATGTTTATGAGTTAGTATAGTTTGAAATTTGTAAGGGGGTGTATTGTGACCGATCTGACGTGGGAGACAATGTGATTGGCTATGACGTCATCAGATGGTGGGGTTTATTTCGTCTGGAATCTTTGTGGTGACTACAGGATTACATAAAGGGTGGTGCAAACATATGGAATATAATGTTAATTAGCAGCAATACACAAAATTTGCAAAAACCTCAGGAAAAAACAAATAAAGCTTTTAATTCTCTCTCACAACACACATGAATTATCATATAAGTGACATTTGATTATATAAAGGCTACATATGTGTAGGTTTTTCTGCTTCGTATCAAACCATTTTCTCTTTGCGACTGGTTGAACATCATGTTGAATTATGCTGACATGTGTACCTTTTACAATTTAATCTCATTTTCTAATACTTTCACAGGTTAAATAAAATGTGCAAACTACTGTGGCTGTGATTGGTAAAAGGAATAAAGTCTACATGAGTGAACCAACTGAGAGTATTTTCTTTTTAGATGTATGATGCATATAAAACTTCACATATATATTTCAGATGTTTACTCATTTCCATTCCCTAGTGACGTCAGTTTCATGCAGATTATTTTCTCATTAGAATAAACAACATTTTGGAAAAGATCAACACAGAGAGACACCACAACTGAGGCTTAAAGTTTTACGCCAGACATTCCGTAGCACCCGAGTTTGTTAAGTAGCAACGTCTACAGTTAGTATATAAGTTTGCATATACTGTATGTGTCATCAAAGAGACACGTACGCACTCACACAAACACACACCAACACTACTCCGACTTGATCACGCCACCAAGTTATCACATTCTGCAGAAACGCAGTGCCACCCTCCGTCAAATGCCATATTGCAATGCCAAAGAAACCAGCTAAGGGTACTAAAGTATTAAGGCTTAGTCCAGTCACTGAATGACACAAAAGATTAGTTGTGAATGTGATGGTATTACCACCGCTATATTTACAAGAAATGCATAAACTGCTAGCAAGTTGTACAGAGCCTCAGTAATGTGTTGAATCTGTCAACTCTGAATTTTTTTTTTAATTGTGTACAAGTCAGCTTCAAATAGGTAACAATTCCTTAGAATAAGAAATAAAGCAAGAGAAAATGTTATCTTCTCCTTATGAAAAACTTCAATAAACATTTTATCCTTAAAGACACCAGATTTTGTTTAGTTAATTTTCCTTCACATTGATATCATAAGGACTATGAAACATTCGAGATCAATCGGGTGCTGTACAAATCACCGTGTGGAGATGGAGAGAAGGAAGGTAGGAAACTTACAAACCTATAGAAAGGGCTGGAATAATCCTTCTGAAGGAACAAACTCTCAGAGACATGTTAATCAGGAAATCCATCTTACCATTAGTCAAGTCTGATTAAGAGACAGTTGAATAGTTGAATAGACGAGCCAATGAAAGAACAGAACTAAGATCCAACGTTATATTGGGAAAGTGAAAAAAAAAAAAAAATAAATTACTTTATGAAATATAATACCCTCCTAATCTCATTTCCTAAGGTTAAGGAAATAATACAATTGATCAGTCAAGATTGAAACTGTGGCAAGGAAGATATACTTTTTGTAGAACACCTTAATTAAGTAACTATTTCCCTTTTCCATATATCAGACTACGATTCCGTGGTAATAATAGAGATACGCTGAATAAATTCAAACTAATTTCTTGCTCATTTTGATTCAAAGACAGAAATTACATTAAAAAATCAAACATGAGACCAAAGAACTATCACAAAAAGTGGATAAACTTTCACATCATAAAAGATAGCATCGGTAAGCATTGAAGTTGATGAATGATTGCATAAATTACTTTCCAATCAATATCCACAAAAATTCTAGAACAAATCCTTGCTGTATCTATCCATTTACAGTAATACCTCAATGACATACGACATACGAAGATTTTTTCGCCTCATATTACGAAAAAATACTCAGGATACTTAGATATATTGAATTATTCCAACGTATTTGGCTCTATTTCATTATACGAAAAAATCATGTTACGAAAGTCACTCAGAAACGAATTAATTTCGTATCCTGAGGTATTACTGTATCATCTTCCCTTAGATATTGCTTCTTGTCCTTTGAGAGACTAGTTATTGTAAAGAAGCAAGGAAGAGGAAGACCACTTTTAGTCTACTTGAGATGCATTGAAATATTCAGGCCATGTTTTTTTTTTTTTTTTTGTTGCTTGTCCCGATGCGTTACAAGAAATTATGAATATCATAGGTCCTGTAGATTGTAGGGTTCCCCTGCTGTATATGACCAGAAAAGCAGCCCGTGAATTAAAACTAAAGTAAGTAAATATCCAGAAGTTAAATACAAAATAACCTTTCATAAGTTGTCAGAGAAAACACGGGAATACAGTATAAATAAATAATCTGAAAATAACTAAATTCAGTGTCTAAAGATGTTTCTACAAGCAGGAAAAGTCACAAGAGGAGGCTATTTCAAAAGAATCATCCGACAACTCCAAGGCTCCTCAACTATGGTGAAAGTAACCCTTTTTTTTTAATTCTGACACAGGAACAGGATAATATCATAATCATGTGGCTGACAAACGAATGAAATGATAAGATTTAGAACAGTATGTTGATGGATAATAATTTCCTTTGGGTTTCCTAGTCACATGTAACTCAACAGTTTTAAAAACATTATATTAATAAAGAGACATCTTCTATACTGACCTTATATTAAGGAAAATTTTTTTCTATTTCCTTTACGCGAAATGAGGAGACTCAATTCATTTGGTGTATTTCTACATAGAGATTCCTTTTCCAGTTTACTTAATATGCAACAAGTTTGACATAGATAAGTCTCTTTGGTCACTATAAATAATACTAGTTACATTTCAAGCAATTAAGTATACAACTAAAAGAGAAGACCCACAGTTTCTTGAAGAAACTTTACCTTATACGTATCAGCACTTTCTTATGAACAAACCAGACCCTTAAGCTTTTCCTCACTCAAGAATATATGGGGGTTTAAAATTCAAACTGGTCTATCTTTTCACCACAAAGATAATAAGGGACATACAGGTCTTGTATTAAAAAATCTCAGTATAGACAATAAGCAAATTCTAATTCTCCATTTGGATAAACATAAAATATTTATGCTGATATAAACAGCTCAGAAATATCATTGAAACACTGATGGTTACTTGAAAATGCTTCAGTCCTTTACACAAGACAGAAAATGTCTAACTTCTGTCTGAGGACATAAAAAACTTTCCTTCCTTTGGTAACTGCAACTCCTTAAAAACCATCTCGAGTATAAAACGACAAATTAATCTTTAAGTATCACTTGACCATAATCCCAGGGAGACTTCAGTGGACTGAGTCTTCCTCCATCAAAATATTAACCCCACGAGCTGCATTTCTAAATAAACCAAACACTGAAAGAGAACACAAATCTACAAAGATGTCCAATGGCTGCTCTTTAGCTAGGTTAAGATGTTGATGGAGTAAACAGTGCAGGTAAGGCTTGGTTATACTAGGATAATATATCTATATACATGTTATATGTATGCACAATTTGGAGACGACACATACATATGATTTAGTATAGAAGTAAATCTTAATATATATCATAGAGTATAAGTGCACATGTATAATCTACAACTTACATAGTAACACCATAAAATTCACATTTCCACGGCCACCGTGAGGACCTGGAGGGAGGTGTTAGACACGTTCTTAAATCTAGAGTAATCGTAATAAATCTCTTTGCAATGTTCCTTGAAACAGCTAAAACAAGTATCTTAAGAATGCACCAATGCCCCTTGAAACAGCTAAAACAATTATCATAAGAATGCATAGTGTATGTTATATTGATCACTGCGAAATTTGGTATCATAGTCCCCTGAGGGATTTCTAATTTGTTTATACGTGTATTCCTCCAAGATTTGATTAATTCATACGTGGCATTTGTAAGAACCTTACAATATGCATTGCTACCGTCAAATGAATTATGAAATAACTACTGTGCTTTGATAATGAAACCTACAACATGTAATGTTTAAGAGTGATTGAATGGTACCAAACTAATCTCCTTTATTTATCTAGGGACTGCTGTTATACTAAAACAAAATACAATCTTAGCTGATGATAAGGTCTGGTGACTATGTTAATCCACAATCCCTAAATCAAATACGTAGATTTCCTGTAGGATACATTTGTTTATCAATCAAAAAATGTAACAAAGGAATGAAGGGTAACTGACAACTAAACTTCATTGACTAAGAATGACTGGTTCTGTTTCTTAGACTATAATCCATTTTAGAAATTAAGAATAATGACACAGGTTTCAGTGTATTCATCCTTGAAATTAGGAATAATGACATAAGTTTTAGTGCATTCATTCCTGTAACTAAGAATAATGACTTAAGTTTCACTTTATTCATCTCTTTCTTCTAGGTGAATAAAAATTATGCATAGAATGTGCGCATAAATTTTACATTTATATAAAAAAAATTCTGGCACCATTTCAATAAGTTCCTCAAAAAGAACCATTATTAAGGAAAATAACTACTTATAAAAAATAATTACATATTAAATCTCGGCTAAACCTAAAGGATAATTTAAATCTAAATTTTAAAATCTTAAAAAAAGATAATTATGGGTATCTCATTATAAACACAATTGTGCATTGTACGAAACAAAATACTGTATCGAATTAAAATCCCCAAACCTATCGTTAACCTTGCCCCTTTCTCTTTAATCATTTACATAGGCTACAGACCTACAGTAAAACTATACTGTATAATGATAATTACGTGTACAGATGTGTAAAACACATATTTTTTTTAAATGCAGTAGATGGTAGGTGCTCTGTGATAAGAGTATTTCTCATTTTTCACAAGAGGTATTAATTACCAGTTACAAAAAAAAAAAAAAAATCAATACTTTACTACTGTACTTCTGAGTATTTACACAGAAAAATTCCACATCACTAATGTAGTAGCATTAAAATTCTAAGTGGCGCATTCTGTGACACTGAAGTCCACAGGTAGCCTCATATCAAAATAGATCACAAGGACCTCCTTAGCCTGGAAAAATGCAACTGTATTTTACAAATGGGAATATCTTATACACAAGTCAGATACTATTAAGATTTTCTATAAGACAAACCTTCAAAACCTTTTCTTCGGGAATTTCATTTCCTTTGAAACTAGTAAGTCTTTGACTCCTCTTCATTTACTTCAGTGAATTTTTCTCTAAAGTTGATGGCATCTAATACACTAGTACTGGAAATTCCTTGTTCAGGGGTATGGGAACTCTGATTTTAGACTTCTTCTGGACTATTCTAATAATTACTGTTCTCTTAAGAGCATAATAAATAGTCAAAGGCTCTTGAGAAAATTTCTGCTTTGGTTATGGTACAATTTTGTATGGCAATCATGCTTACAATAACTGATTAAACACAAATTGTCTTAATAATTCATGATAAATATGAAAGTAAAAAACTGGTTCACAATAGAGATAACTCATATTCTCGCTCAAGCAGTTCTTCTTCAGCACAAAACTTCCACCATAATTTTTCTGTGATGGATTGACAAAGCAAGTGTTTGAACGTAATAAAATACTGTTTGCAAACACCGACAAAGTATTGGAGTCCTAAGTAAAAGGTGCTTACAAGGAAACATCGCAATGTATTTTTAGAGTCCTTTTTCACCACTGGACAGTCCCCACATGAAATATAAAAATCTCACCTAAAACTGTATATTGAAGTCCTAATGAAAAAAAAAATTATGCAAAATACTAATGACAGAAGCAGGCAATTTTGAGGAACAAGGTATCTAAAATAGCCTAATACAAAAAGGTGTTGAACCAGGAAATATTTTCAGACATATTTGAAAATACAGTAGCTACAAACTTTTTCCATTAGAGGGAGCGTATATAAAAAATTTGGATTCTGTATCTCTTTCACTGCAAGTATCATAGGTGGGTCACTGACTCCGGCAAACTAAGATAAGAGGTGCAATGGTATGTTATGTACTACCTTCCATTCATAGCAACATATGGACACTTAAGAGAAGTTATCTCTTGCTGACTTATCCTTGAAAGGAATATATCTGTCCAAAGAATAAGTTTTCTGTTGTCTTATGTACCAAGAGCAATTAAAATACATTTAATTTGCCATCTATTTAACTCTTCTGAACTAAGAATAAAGTTACAGCAGCTTAAAGAACTGCAGTAAAAAGGCTTTGAAGGGCTTTCATTACTGCTGAAGTTTTGACAGAATCAAAAGCCTCTCCTATGTGGGACAAAAAACAGATCCTAATTTGGCAAGATAGCGTGAATATCTAATCTTTACCAGGGTAACACAGGTGGCCGCATATCAAAAGGAAAAAATCAGTACAAGAATAATGAAGGAGAATGTCTATAATAGTTGTAGTGATACGACTTAGTCCCAATAATCCTCGTTTTTCCTCTAAGAGGAATCCCTTCCACCTGCAAAAAAGTCTTTGTCTATTGTATGAAAAAGTATAATGAAAATATATATATTTATATATATTTATATGTTTATATCTAATAATACACTGCTGCCACTAAGACAGGTCACTGCATAAAATGTTATGATTATGTCTTGGCTCTTAGCAAAGGAAGACTGACCAAATGTTAAAAATGAACATATAAATTGTTCTCCTGCATGTGTACGTTCTCTCAATCTAGGGATCACGAAGAGCAAGTTGGCAAATAACATCCCAGAGACCAGCGTAAATCAGAAATAAAGGGGAAAATCATTATCTCATGATTAAAAACACGTTTTAACGCGTAAATTCATGGTCCACATTGTCTTTCATCAAAACTACACCATCTTAACTCGCAGGATTTACTTCCTCATAGTTTATAATGCTATTTTGTACACTTAGTTCCTCGAACATTCCTATAAAAACAGACCAAAATACCAGACGAATAGCATCAACAAGGGATTAATTGCTAGGCTAAACCATATTTCAGATACAATGAACCAAATTATCCCTCTGATTCCATCAGATCAACACTGCAAACACACAACTGATGGCAATATCAGAATCCATCAGAAGTAGAGATGAATTCGAAATCCTTATCAAAATGCCTCTTAACATGGTTGCTTGGGACCAGTGCATTGATGCCAGAGAGGTATAAACCTTAAGAACCAAGACAGGCAGTGAGCCATTGTTATAAGTTAGTTGTATTGTTCGATTTGCTGGAACACTTTATGATCTTGAGTGACATTTTCAGTGACTTTCTTTCCTTCTGTCTCTGCGTGGAGATATCTCTGTAATAGTGGTCTGAAGCCGTTCTTCTTTCGCGTCGCCAAGAGGATCGTCTTCTTTTTCAAACGGCCTCCGTAAGTCCCGTCCTGTAATAATTAAATACTTGTTGAGAGATTTAGACGGACGAAACTTGGCATCTAAAAAGGCAAAGGACAAACGAAGAGTGGAAAAAAAAACTGGCATCATGAATCCAGATTTGAGCATAATTCAAGATATAAGGAAAAAAAAAAAAAAAACAGATGAAAGAACGATTAAGAAATAGGAGTAAAATGTTCAATAAGATTGATAAAAATCAGGTTCAAAATATCTAGAGGGAAATGGAAGTTGAAAAATGTCTGCTAAAGGCACTCTGGTCAAAGTTTGAATGAAAAGAAAGACTGATAAGCACAGGCAAAAGTGAAACAACTCTTAATATAAACACTAGAGATGAAAAAAGACCTTGATACAAAACATTAGAGCTGCAAATAGTAAAAATACAATAAATGCATAGTGTGATAAAGTGTAAAGTCAAGAACTTGGTGTTAACAAAAGTATAAAACTTGAGTCTTTCTAAATAACAGGAAGAAGTACACTAGAGTATATCAGATTTTCTCCTTGGTTTACCTTACGTCTATCAACTAACACTTAATGAACTAAGTTCTACTTCTCAATGGTGTTGGGGGTATACACACTGCTGGAACTGTCTGTAGTCGCTGCAAAGATTCCAGGCAAAATAAGATCCACCCCTTGATGATGTCATAACCAATCACGTTGTCTCCCACGCCATAGCCAACATGATTGGCTATGACGTCATCAGGGGGTGCGGCTAATTTTTCTCTGGAACCTTTGCGGTGACTATAGGCAACTCCCATGCTTACGGTAACACCAAATACATTTCTATCTGTACGCCAGTGTTCATGTATGTACATTATATGCCACTATCCCTTTCTACTGAAACACTGCCACAGAACAGACCTCCAGAGTAAGCTCTGGTTCAACAATTTCTTGTCCACTGGTGAAGGAATCTATAGTGTATAACCAGCCATAAAAAGATTGGGAAACTGTGAATTAAGGTTTTCATCTCCTTTTTGATATGACCTTTAAGACTTTTAAGAATATTGCTCTGAAATATGCATGAATATCTCTTAATCATCAGTGTGACAACGATTTTGTTTTCAGTGTGACTATGTTACACAACACTATCTCAACGTATGGTAATGATTTTCACTAAACACTGCATGGTTCTTGTTCTAGTGTTCTAAAGACTTAAAATAGCTGGGAGGTCAATGTCCTTATTAAGAACTAATTTCTTATTTACAGAAAATTCTATTTATCATTGTTTTACCACATATATGTTGCATAACATTCAATCTACTGCACTACACACAAGAGTTACCATTTAACAAGACTACATCAAAGAATAACATCAAGTGCCTTTATTTTAGTATTAATATGTTTCATCAGTGGACGTACCTCATGCATATACATGCACAAATCAAATAACATCAACATTCAGTATGCTATTACGACAAACACAAGCAAATAGACCATCTTGCAAAATTTACATTCAGAAATATCCTGAAATATGTGTGAGAATGTTTTCAGGCAGGTTATCAGAAACAAGGAATGTCGAAGTGCTCTGGTCAATTCCTATTAAGGATCTCTGTGATGAGGATAAGTCAGGGACAAAAGGAGGGCGACTTTGAAAAAAAAAAAAAAATCTGCTCTTAGATTC